>NC_134691.1:195685278-195985278 GCF_050947455.1 Rhinoderma darwinii | reverse complement strand
CGCATGCGCCGTTCCCACACAGACGGCGTACGCTGCAGTGAATGGGACGGCTCCCGTTCGAATTCTCTATGGGGATGTATGTGCTGTATTCGATCTCTGTATGTGTCGTTAATCGACATATACAGAGGTGAAAAAAAAAATGGCAGCCCCCATAGAGAAGTAAAAGTAAGAAAAAAGTAAATTAAAATTTATTTTAATATTGTACTAAAAGCGATTTGATAAAAAAAAAAATTAATGACACCTTCCCTTTAAGCAATTTGTGCTCTTTGGTGGGAACCTTGGGAGCCCATGACCCTGTCACAGACTCACCGGTTGTTGTTCGTTGGACCACTTTTGGTAGGTACTAACCAATGCATACCCGGAACACCCCCAAAGGCCTTCTGTTCTAGAGATGCACTTACCCAGTCATCTAGCCTGCAATATTAGGCCCTTGTCAAAGTCACTCGGAGCCTTACACATGACAGTTTTTTTTTTCTTCCAACACATCAACTTCAAGAACTAATTGTTCACTTACTGCCTAATATATCCCAACCCTTGTCAGATTCCATTGTAACCAGATAATCAATGTTATTCACTTCACCAGTCAGTGGTTTTAAAGTTATGGCTGAACAGAAGGGCATGTGGCCTTTGTTATCTGTAATCCGAAATGGCAGCTTTATTGTAGCATTCAATATGGGTCCCAGCACTCTGACCCACTGATACTATATCTTTTTGTTAATAAGATTGGATTCCCCCTTAAGGAACGTTTCACTTTATTCTCTTTTGAGGTGCTTTTTTGGTGTAGACCTTGTGATCGCAATGGGGTCACTTTACGCCTTGATCTCCATGCAGGTTCAAATCAGGTAGGGGGGTGCGAGCTCGGAGAAGCAACAGATACACTGAGACGTTTCTCAAGGTAAAAATCCTTCTAATTTATTGAATTACAAACGTTCCTTCTTATAGCATCAGACGAACAAAGAACATTCCATAACATATCATCTGTATATTCAAGCCTTACATCTTCCTTTCCCATAAAGCTCATTGGTGGAGCACCAGGTATTCCCTTGTGTTTCCTTTATGCTTAGGGGGGGTGGTCAAGTGATTGACCACCATCTGTTTGCAATTTTCAAGGGACGGCAGAGCATCTGCAAACTATTTCTTCTCTTAACCTTTCTAAAATACCCATTCTATTGTAACACATGTTTCTCCTTTATAACATTTCACTCCTTATGGTCCCAAATACATTATATATATATATGTATATTTATACCATAACAACCTCATGTAGCATAAATCCTCGTCAGACGGGATTAATGGGACCCCAGCTCCCATTAAGTGTGCTGCAGGCTGGAAAGCAGAGGGTTTCTGGGACCCTCACCTATCTCTAGAACGGGGCCCCCTAAACACATTTCTACCTTTCTTTGTTTCTGCTGCCTCCTGGGCCACTTCCTGATTACATAGTCGGAAATTATGAAACCAGCGTAGCTCGCTGTGCTACGCTGTTTTCGTAACTCCCATATAAGTGAATGGCCATTACGGAAACAGCATACCTCACATGCTACGCTGTTTCCGTAACTACCATTCACTTCTATGGGAGTTACGAAAACAGCGTAGCTCAGCGAGCTATGCTATTTTTCTGAGTACATGGTCAGAAATTACGAAGTGGCCTGGGAGGCAGTGGGAACCGAGAAATGTAGAACAGGGTTTAGGAAGCCCCGTTCTAGAGAAAGAGGTGGAACCCGCATCTCTCCGATATTTATGGCATATCCTGTGGATATTCCATAAATGTCCCTGATGGGCAAACCCCTTTAAGTTTTATGTCTTCAATGAGTTCATTTTAGTCTGTCTAATTTCCTGTCTTTACATTCATGTGTTGATCATAACTTTCTTTAAAAAAAAATTATTGGTTGAAATCTAATGGTAGGGATCAATATATATCTGTATAACAGTGTTGCACTTGGCATCTTTGCTAATGCAGTGCTCAGATGCTGTAGTTTCATAAAATTTGCTCCAGAGCTGGTAGTCTCTCCAGTGAGAAGCACAATACCCAATAGCTGGTAATCACTACAATGGTGGAACGAGCACTAATTCTATGGGTATTTCTCTAGTGACTGTAGTGGGGGACTGCCATCATTGTTAAAATTCAAATAGAATTTAGTGGTAAAGGATTAAATGGATTGGCCACTTTAAAGGGGTTTTCCTATCTTGGACGTTTATGGCCTATCCACAGGATATGCCATAAATGTCCGACAGATAAGGGTCCCACTTCTGGGGCCTGCACCTATCTCTAGAACGGGGCACCCCTAAACCCTGTTCTACTTTGCTCGGCTCCCACTGCCTCCCGGCCACTTTCTGATTAGGTGGTTGGGAGTTAAAGAAACCGTTTGGCACGGTGAGCTACACTGTTTACGGAACTCAGAAGCTATGTAAACAGCGTAGTTCGCCCTGCTATGCTTTTTCAATAGCTTTGATTCACTTCCATGAGAGTTGTGGAAACCGTGGCCAGGAGGCAGCAGGAGCCGAGCAAGGTAGATGGGACCCTCATCTATCCGATGTTTATGGGATATGTAGATTGCGGAGTTCCCTGAAAGCCTATCCAGCCTATTATCCGGAAGTTTGTCTGCGGCTACGGTATTACATCGGGGATAGGGGAGTAATGCTAAAATGTGATTTACTTAAGAGAAAGTAACATTTGTGGAACATTTTTTTTACAACAAAAAAAATCATTACTTAACCGCTTCCCGACCGCCCACTGTATATTCACGTCGGCAGTTGCTGGGCTCTGTGCAGTGCCGACGTGAATTCACGGTGGGTGTTAAAAGCACGATCCGGGTGTCTCAGAGTAGCGCTGACACCCGGATCGCGCTGTTATCACCTGCCTCTGGTCCTGGAGATATGATCGGGACCTGATTAGTTCAGGTCCCGGTCATGTGATCGCAGGGAAAGTGTGTTGTAGCAACGAACTGGAAAGTTTGTTTCTATAACAAACTGGAAAGTTTGTTGCTACAACAAACTTTCCCGGGGACCGATTGCGGGTGCTGCAGTCGGTTATAAGGCAGAACCGGGGGCCATATAACGGCCCCCGGGTCTGCCATGCAAGGCAGCCTATGAGAACCAGCCAGAGGCAGGTCCTCATAAGCTTCCTGTCAGTGTGACTCCCAGCGTCACACTGACAGTTTATAATACGTTACACTACCTAGGTAGTGTAATGTATTATAGCAGCGATCAGTGCTGCCAGTCTTCAAGTAAAAAGTACAAAATAAAGTAATAAAAATGTTTTATAAAAGTGTAAAAACAAGTTATAAAAGTTACCAAAACAAAAAATGCTTTTTTTCCTATAAGTATTTAAATGTTAAAAAAAAGTACACATATTTGGTATCACCGCGTTCATAACGACCCAAACTATAATATAATTTTTCCCGGACGGTGAACACCGCAAAAAAAATAATTAAAAAACAATGTCAGAATCACTATTTTTTGGTCATCAACCCTCCAATAATATAGAATAAAATGTGATCAAAAAGTCGCATGTACCCCAAAATAATACCAATAAAAACTACAACCCGTCCCGCAAAAAACAAGCCCTTACACCGCTTTTTTGACGGAAAAATAAAAAATTATGGCTCTCAGAATATGGCGACACAAAAAATAAATCATTTTATAGAAAAGTGATTTTATTGCGCAATCGCCACAAAACATACAAAACCTATATACATATGGTATCACCGTAATCGTACCGACCCGCAGAATAAAGTAAAATGTCATTTATACCGCACGGTGAACACTAAAAAAAAAATACAAAAAACATTGTCAGAATTTGTTTCTTTGTCACTTAGCTTGCCAAAAAAAATCTAATAAGTGATAAAAAAAATCACATGTACCCTAAAATGGTACCAATGAAAAGTACAGATTGTCCCGCAAGAAATAAGCCCTCACACGGCTCCGTTGGAGAAAAAATGAAATAGTTCTGTCTCTCAGAATATGGCGATGCAAAATGTGCAGAGTGTTCCAAAAGCAGATGAGATCGGGCGACCATTTATCAGTGCGACACCTGCCACATATCTGGATTATTATTTATTTACCCCATTATTATACCCTCTTATTATGTCCTGATGTTCTCCGCACAGGTTACATATGCCCCCACATCATAACTGAAATACCAGCAAAACCCCAAACAGAACAGTTACCAAGCAAAATCTGCGCTCCAAAAGCCAAATGGCGTTCCCTCCCTTCTGAGCCCCACAGCGTGCCCAAACACCAGCTTACGTCCACATATATGATATTTTATATCTGGGAGAACCCTCTCAACATTGTATGAGGTATTTGTCTTCTGTGGCACAAACTGGGCACAACTTATTGTGCATTAAAATGGCATATCTGCGCATTAACGCCTTCGCGCACCACGACTTAATAGCATGTCGTGGTGCGAGGGGTTATATATGGAGCGGGCTCACGCGCTGCGCCCGCTCCATATTCTGCAGGTGTCAGCTGTGTATTACAGCTGACACCCGGGACTAACGGACAGGAACAGCGATCGCGGGACTTTTGGGAGGTTTCCACTGTTTTGGTACCTCAGGGGCTTTGCATATGTGACATGACACCCGAAAACCATTCCAGATAAATTTGAGCTCCAAAAGCCAAATATTGTTCCTTCCCTTCTGAGTCCTGCCGTGTGTCCAAACAGCAGTTTATTACCACATATGGTGTATTGCTGAAATCAGGACAAATTGCTTTACAAATTTTGGGGTGATTTTTCTACTTTATTCATTGTAAAAATTAAACATTTCTATGTTTTTTTCAGAAAAAAGTAGATTTTCATGGCCTAATTCCACTAAATTCAGCAAAAAACCTGTGGGGTCAAAATGCTAACTATACCCCTAGAAAAATTCCTTGAGGGGTGTAGTCTTCAAAATGGGGTCAGTTTTGGGGGGATTCCACTGTTTTGCTCCCTCCAGGGCGTTGCAAACACGACATGGCACTGAAAACCAATCCAGCAAAATCTGCACTTCAAAATCCAAATGGCGCTCCTTCCCTTCTGAGCTCTGCCGTGGGTCCAAACAGCAGTTTAGTACCACATATGGGGTATTGGCGTAATCGGGAGAAGTAGCTTTACAAGTTTTGGGGTGCTTTTTAATCTTTATTCCTTGCAAATATTATTTTTTTTTTTATATTTTTTCAGAAAAAAAGTAGATTTTCACTTTCACAGACATACTCCAATAAATATAGCAAAAGACCTGTGGGGTCAAGATGCTAACTATACCCCTAGATAAATTCCTTGAGGTGTGTAGTTTCCAAAACCGTCTCACTTTTGGGGCATTTCCACTGTTTTGGCACCACAAGACCTCTTCAAACCTGACATGGTGTCTAAAATATATTCTAAAAAAAAGGAGGCCCCAAAATCCACTAGGTGCTCCTTTGCTTCTGAGGCAGGTGTTTCAGTAAATTAGTGCACTAGGGCCACATGTGGGATATTTCTAAAAACTGCAGAATCTGGGCAATAAATATTGAGTTGCATTTCTCGGGTAAACCCTTCTGTGTTACAGAAAAAAATGTATTACAAATGAATTTCAGCAAAAAAAAAGAAAATTTGTAAATTTCAACTGTACTTTTGCTTTAATTCCTGTGAAGCGCCTAAAGGGTTAAGAAACTTTCTGAATGCTGTTTTGAATACTTTGAGGGGTGCAGTTTTTAATATTGGGTGATTTATGGGGTCTATCTAGTACATAAGGCCCTCAAAGCCACTTCAGAACTGAACTGGCCCCTGTAAAAATAGCCTTTTGAAATTTTCTTGAAAATGTGAGAAATTGCTGCTAAAGTTCTAAGCCGTGTAACGTCCTAGAAAAATAAAATAATGTTCAAAAAACAATGCAAATATAAAGTAGACATATGTAATATGTAAAATCGTAACTATTTTGTGTGGTATTACTATCTGTTTTACAAGCAGATACATTTAAAATGAGAAATCATAATTTTTGCAAATTTTCTCTAAATTTTGATGGTTTTCACAAATAAGCAATGAATTTATTGATCAAATTTTTCCACTAACATAAAGTACAATATGTCACGAGAAAACAATCTCAGACTCGCTTGGATAGGCAAAAGCATTCCAGAGTTATTAACACATAAATTGACATGTCAGATTTGAGAAAATGGGGCTGGTCATGAAGGTCAAAATGAGCTCGGTCTTGAAAGGGTTAAAGTATAACGCCTAATGCACACGACCGTGTGTGCTGCCCGAGTCTGGTCCGTGATCCGTGGAAAGATAGGACATGTCCTATCTTACCATGGATCTAAGACTGGTTCTTTTCCACGGACCTGATTCACCCACTAAAGTGAATGGGTCCTTGAAAGCTATCGGGTGCCACTGGGATGCTGTGAAGAAACGCCCGAGTGGCACTCGGTCTTGTTCAACTGCCATAAAAGTGTATGAGGACAGAGAACTGTCCAAAGGGATAGAGGCTGAGGTGTAAGCGCAGTGGCAAAGTATAAAGAAAACCAGAGGGAAGGTCAAATGCGGAGGGACAGTAAGGTAAGAACTTGACATGTACCAGGAGCCCACTTGTTCATTCAATGCGTGCTGTAAGATGGTTTAATAAATATGAAGTCTAATATTCAGAATATTAGCCTGTCTGGGATTAAACTTGTTAGTTTTTGTAGTTTTGTGTACAATAAACCTACATCTTTGACTTTTATTATAAATATATGTGCTTGTTTACTGTTTATCCTTTTATGTAACTTGTAAAATGATAGATTCATCAATTCAATCCATTTTCATTAAACTGACAGCCGGATAATGGGATTTCCTTTTGTGTTGCCATGTGTAGGGTTTGCAGATTTCAAGGGCATATGTGGCTTGAGGGAAGATTGTTTTGTTTGTTTTTTTCCATTTGCCAGCCAAGCAGTCATTACAATTTAGAATAATGGCCTAATAGTGTTGACCATGGATTAAATGTATTTAGTTCCGTTATATCACATTTCGCACTTGCATGTAGCCGCACGTATGTCGACACATAGAGACAGGTCTATGGCTATGGCTATGACTGTGACCTAGAACTCGTGAGAACTGTAATGCAAATTAACTATCACAGTAGATGTATATGCACATATTCAGTGGCGATTTTTTTTATTTTACATTTTTGTATTAATTTTCCAATTGGTACAGTTACATAGTTAGTACGGCTGAAAAAAGACACATGTCCATCAAGTTCAACCAAGGGACGGGAAAAGGGAAGGAAAAATTTCTACACATAGGAGCTAATATTTTTTTGTTCTAGGAAATTATCTAACCCTTTTTTAAAGCCATCTACTGTCCCTGCTGTGACCAGCTCCTGCGGTAGGCTATTCCATAGATTCACAGTTCTCACGGTAAAGAAGCCTTGTCGCCTCTGCAGCTTGAACCTTTTTGTCTCCAGACGGAGGGAGTGCCCCCTTGTTTTTTGAGGGGGTTTTACAAGGAACAGGATTTCACCATATTTTTTGTATGTGCCATTAATATATTTATAGAAGTTAATCATGTCCCCCCTTAGTCGTCTTTTTTTCAAGGCTAAATAGGTTTAATTCTTTCAATCTTTCCTCATAACTTAAATTCTCCATGCCCCTAATTAGCTTCGTTGCTCTTCTTTGTATTTTTTCCAACTCCAGGGCATCCTTTCTATGAACTGGAGCCCAGAACTGGACTGCATATTCTAGATGAGGCCTCACTAATGCTTTGTAAAGTGGTAATATTACATCCCTGTCCCGCGAGTCCATGCCTCTTTTAATACACGACAATATCCTGCTGGCCTTTGAAGCAGCTGATTGACACTGCATGCTGTTATTGAGTTTATGATTTACAACAACACCCAGATCCTTCTCAACAAGTGAATCTGCCAGTGTAGCTCCCCCTAGGACATATGATGCATGCAGGTTGTTGGTACCCAGATGCATAACTTTACATTTATCTACATTAAACTTCATCTGTCAAGTGGACGCCCAAACACTTAGTTTGTTTAAATCTGCCTGCAATTCATGAACATCTTCCATAGACTGAACTATATTACATAGCTTGGTGTCATCTGCAAAAATAGAAATAGTGCTATTAATCCCATCTTCTATATCATTAATAAATAAGTTGAATAATAGTGGTCCCAGTACTGAACCCTGGGGTACACCACTTATTACCGGGGACCATTCAGAGTAGGAATCATTGACCACAACTCTCTGGATACGGTCATTGAGCCAATTCTCAATCCAATTACAAACTATATATTCTAAACCTATAGTCCTTAATTTACCCATTAGGCGTCTATGGGGGACAGTGTCAAATGCCTTTGCAAAGTCCAAAAACACTAAATCCACAGCAGCCCCTCTGTCTAGACTTCTGCTCACCTCTTCATAAAAACAGATTAGGTTAGTTTGACAACTTCTGTCCTTAGTAAAACCGTGCTGGCTGTCACTTATAATGCTATTTATTGTCACATAATCCTGTATATAGTCCCTCAATAGCCCCTCAAACATTTTCCTCACGATGGATGTTAAGCTTACTGGTCTATAATTACCCGGGGAAGACCTAGAGCCCTTTTTGAAAATAGGCACCACATTTGCGCTGCGCCAGTCCCTTGGTGTATGTTGCCTTTTTTTTAAATATATTTGGCTTCGAATAGGGAAACTTTTTACTACTGAATATTGTTAGTTAAAAAAAAAAGAAACTTCAAACTATGTACATATGGGCGCGACAAACCTGTACCTATAATATGCTACCTTTAACAAGGGCTGTGTTTTTAGGTGACCGATTCACTTTCAGAACAGAAAAGTTGCAGAATATATCACACTACAATTGCTAACTAGATTTCTAGGTCTTGTGCGATGTGGTTTTGAATAATAGCATTGAGAATAATGGGTAAAATAATTAACATTATAGAGATCCCATTATACTATATTATAATCTCCTGCCTGTAAATCAGTTTGGAGGGAGAACATTTAATTTGTTCTGTGACAATAGTATTATATTTAGGACGTGATTGCCTAAGGGATACGGGAGCAGACATCCGCACATGAGGCTATCCCGTTATTGACGCAACAGGGTTTACATCAATAGTCCTATATAAATCCGTGTCTGTTTTCAGAAAATCACACTGCACACTGGACTGATATCTGGTTTTCTTTCTATACAGAATGGCAGCTTTTGCCTCGGTATTGCCACTTTTTTTCCCCAATATAGCATAACTATAATATTTTTCTGTTCCTAAATGCACAGTATGTTAATGGTGATATTTGTCATATTGTACAGGTGATTTAGTCATTCCGATTTTAAGTAATCGGGTAGAGTTTGACTGAATGATTGTCATGTGGATGTTTCATTATAAGTTAACTTCATGGTTATAATTCTGATAATTGTTTTAGGTGGTTACATGCAATACTTGCAAAATGGTTTCAAAGCATCCTGGTGAAAGCAGAATTGTTATTGCCAACATTCCTGGTACTCCCAAGACAAAGAGGAATTTTGGATCTCCCGACTTAAGAAAGCCTGGATCCAACCGAAAAGTCAACCTCTCTTACAGCGAAGAGAAGCTCAGTTCAAAAACCCGAAGCCCTGTACTAACACCCAGGTATAACATATTTTCTACATATGTGCCTTATTGTTATGTTTTTCTATACAATCTCTTTTACATTATAGCTGGCTATATTATCATTTATAGACTTATATATAGAGTCGATTTAAAGTACAGCTTCGCTTTTCATGAACGTTTTATGTGTATATAGAAAGCATGTTTCTCAGCAATTCTGTAAAGCTAAATTCAAACATAGCGTTACTCTTATTTTTTTCAGGCCATTTTTTTGCTGCCCAATAATACATTAAAGGCTTAATTAAGGGCACCTTTTGTTTTCGTAAAAAAAAAAAAGAAAAAGTGTTTAGTGCAACTTTGTAATTTTTGTTTCTATTAAAAAATGTTTTTACTTTTTGATACACCGCTTCTATGTATCCTGGACACACAGAACTGCTTGACGGATTCGGGTTTCATTGTGAGATACAGCTTCTATGTATCCAGGATACATGTAATCTTTATCTCAAAAAGTCCCATTTATTTTTATTTTTTTTAAATAAAAACAAATGACAAAGTTGCACTAAACACTATATAGTACATTGTTATAGTAAAAAAAAATTAATAAATAAGTCTTCAATGACCAGCCTATTTTAAACCTTAATGATCAAGCTATTTTTTACGTTTTTCCATCGTTGCATTCCAAGAGCTATAACTTTTTTATTTTTGCGTCGACATAGCTGTATAATGTCTTGTTTTTTGCGGGAAAACTTGTGTTTTTTAATAGCACCATTTTGGGGTACATATAATTTATTGATTTACTTTTATAAATTTTTATTTGGAGGGTAATAGAAAAAACCCAGCAATTTCTATACACTTTTTTTGCGTCCTAAATTTACGCCGTTTACTCTGTGGTATAAATAATACAATAACTTTATTTAGCAGGTTGCTACGACTGCAACGATACCAAATTCATAAAGATTTTGTGTGTTTTACTACTTTTACACAGTAAAAACACTTTTTTTTTTTCTTCTTCCAAATGATTTGTTTTTGTGTCGCAATATTTGAAGTGCCATAACTTTTTTTTTTTTTTTTCCCCCGCTAATGCAGCTGTATGAGGGCTGATTTTTTGTGGGATGACTTGTCATTTTTATTGGTACCGTTTTGGAGTGCATGCAACTTTTTGATCACTTTTATTTTTTAAGACCAGACTCGCCAAGCGGGTTAAATAATGTAATAACTTTATAGTTGGGGTCGTTACGGATGCAAATATGTGTAACTTATGTGTAAATATGTGTAACTTTTTTTTCCCTTTTTTAATAATAAAACGTTTTTTGTTTTTTTTCACTCTTTGTATTTCATTTATTTTATTTCATTTATTTTTTTTTTTTTTATTTCATTAAACTTTTTTACCAGTCCCACTAGGGGACTTCACTAAGCGATCGTCCGATCGCTATTATAATACACTGCAATACTTCTGTATTGCAGTGTATTATGCCTGTCCGTGTAAAAGGCCAGAGGCATGGCCTAGCAGGCATTTACTAGAGGCAGACCTGGGGGCCTTTATTAGGCACCACGGCTGCCATAGAAGACACAGACACCCTGTGATCACACGCAGGGTGCCGGTGGAGGGTGAGAGGGAGCTCCCTCCCTCTCTCCAAAACCGTTCCGATGCGGCGCTCGTTCGAGCAGGGATTTAACGGCTCCCTGCTCTATTTATTCCAATGCAAAGTCGTAAAAAGACTACTGCATCGGAATAAAGCCTATTAGTGGCCGCTGTAAAAACACTATGGGGCGGTCACTAACAGGTTAAAGTCTATCGGAAATTGTACATTGTTGCCCTCTGAAATTCATATCAAATATTTGTCATTGCAGTTCGCTAAAAGCAGCTACTAAATAAATTTCTGCATATAAAAGTAAAACGATCAGGACTCGTGCACACAACCGAGTGCCACTGGCATAGCATCCGAGTGGCACCTGATAGTTTTCATAGTTTTTCATTCACTTCAGTGCGTGAATCGGGTCTGTTTTGACTCTACGATCCCTGAAAAGATAGAACATGTCCTATCTTTCCACGTGACTCGGGCGGCAAACACGGTGGTGTACAAGAGCCCTTAAGCCTGTTCAGCATACATGACAGCAAGCTACTGTTTGCGCATTATACGCAATACAGAAAAAAATTCCCTTAATCGGACATTTGTCTGGTTGACCTCATTGTCCAGCATGTTTTATATAGCTGCCTAATGTTGTTCAGTTATATTATAATGACCTTATTGGAAGCTGACAATAGAGATCGGTAACACCATAACAATTGGAAAGGGTCAGCGGTTTGTGCTCACAGCATCAAGGTGAGGTCCAATTGAACTATGGAATTAATTGATACATCAAGCAATCAACCTTTCTACTCAATTGATAGCTTCAAATACATTTGCTGGAAAAAAGTTATCTGTTACTATTCATTAGTCTCTGTCGTTTTCCCAGAGGAAACGCCTAAAAATAAATTTTATTTACCTCTTTATGATGGCATATAATGTTTGAGTTGTGTTTTTTATCACTTTATATACACTTAATTGTTATACACATAAATTTTTGCAGGTTATGTGCCTCTGCCCAGTCTTCACCATCCACAATCAAGAAGTCCACAATCAAGAAGGGCAAATTCCATTTTTTAAGGTTAAAAATGCTGCTAAGTCAAGAGAAAAAAGAACCAAATAAAAGTAAAGATTTGAAGAATTTCCTAACATCTCTTTCATGATGGATGCAATGAATGTGTCTTGGGACTCATTGAACATATAGAAAGATATAAACACTGCTTAAACATGATCTTAAGGATCATCATTGTTTTCCATAAATAATGATGTACAACCACAACATATATTTTTGTTGGATGCAAATTTTCATGTTTGATGCATTGCTACATGTTAAATTCACTTTGATACATACAATTGTATGCATACTGAAGTAAAAACAAGAGCATGTCATGAAATTGTATACTATTATTTTTTTTCTTTTTGTGCTTTAAATAGAAGAGTTGTACTAAGTCTGGTCATTTTATTTCCTAAGTTCATGTGAAGATAAATATGATTTTACTCAAAAGTAGATAATTGACGTATTCGATTTCTTCATAAAAAGGTTCCGCAAAGTATGGACCATATTGATCCGATTCTCTTATAGATGATCTAGGAGTTTTGCATTAATCAGTAGTACATGTGAAGATATAAATTTTTGGAAGATATTTTATTAATTAAGTGACATTTTCCTTGCCTACTAACAGCCCAAGGTTTTTATTTCCCTGCCTGAAGGCTGCCTGTGAATTATTTTTATTTTTTTTAAACCTCCTTAGTCTCCAGAAAATCCATCTAAATTAATACAGTAAATATTTGAAAGGATGGAGGGGGTTGTAGTTGCAGCTTTAGGGTCCTATTAGGTTGGGTTCACACAGAGTTTTTTGCAGGCGGAAAATCTTCCTCAAAATTCCATTTGCAATTTTGTGGCGGATTTTGCTCTACCTGCATGCCGATTTTTGCCCGCGGTTATTGAGCACCATGGGGCAAAAAAACGCAGCGAAATACGCTTTCTCTGCCTCCCATTGATGTCAATGGGAGGTCAGAGGCGTAAACACCCGAAGATAGGCTTCCGCCTCCCGTTGAAATAATTTCCGGCCGTTTTTTTGTCGCGTTTGTCGACGCTGTTTCCGTGTCAAACTCGTAAAAAAACTCAGTGTGAACTCCCCCTTAGATGGGCAGATTTTCTTTCATGAACTAGCAACGAGCTATGATTTTTTGCTTTTAGGTTGGGCTTGGAAAGATAGTCTATTACACATGACAATAATTGCTAAAGATTTTAGCTGTTCATTCGTTACTGCGATCGCCCATACAGCAATTACACACACAGATTATTGAGCTTGTACTGCAGTTTGAGTGAAAAGGGCTGATCTGCTGACGATTGAAAGATTTCTGATTAGACGAGGAGATGTGGCAGCGATAAACGAAAATCTTTCCCCCACGTAGATGTGACCGATCTACAGAAACCCAACAATTTATCGTTGGATTGTTACACCAGGCGATTCTCTCCTACGTTTGAACGATTATACGAAAATTCATAGGATAATCGCTCCGTCTAATAGGGCCTTTACTCTCTGAGATGGCTTGCTGTGATAGGGGAGGGGGAGCAGTGCTGGCTCAGAGTACTGACCACAGCACTAGTATTACACCCGGGAAAGCCTGTCCACTCAGCAGGCATAGAGAGAGAAGAATACGGTACATATTTTTCAAAAGGCATGACTTTCAAAATACATTTTTATGCTAGTAGAATAATGCTGATCTCTTTATTTCTTATGTTCATGTGAAGATAAATATGATTTTACTCAAAACTAGATGATTGACGTATTAGATTTCTAGACAGAGGAATTACTAAAGCCATGGTATGGTGGGATGAAAGGAACCAAAAAGACTTTAGTACCTGACCCCTCATACTATTCTAAAATAAGTAATAAACCCCTTCTATTATAAAAAAAATAAAATAACACTGCCCAAATAAAACTTGAAAAGCTGCTGTTGCAAGTAGCAAAATAATAGTAGAAATTTTACCAGAACATTTCATTAGGAATTTTTTTTTTTTTAAACTATAGTGCAATGTTAGACTGCTAGACTATAACATTACATTGCCCTCAACCTTTTCCTTTATTGAACAAATTCATCATAAAAATAAATATCTGGTTCCATCTCCCTATGACAGTGGTTGTTGGGAGGGGCAACCTATTCAAAATGATTCTCGTGCCCTAGTTACTATATACAATACATAACGCCCCCATCTGGACCCCTGTTGCCTTTTTAGATTCCTCTGGAAAAAGCAAGGGGAAAAAGACTCAGGGGGTCTAGCCATCCCCCAATGCTTGACTGTATATTGCCTCAATGGCAACATCTTGAGTTCACTGCATTAAAGTACGCAGCGTCCTTGAACCTGCAGGGAATTCTGTCTGGAAAACCGCACCAAATTGTGGTTCGGATTTTCAGACCGAATCTCCGCTGCGGAAAACTGCTTGAAAAAAAACACCAGGCTAATACTTACCCCCCCAAGCGTTGTCATAGCCTGTGATTGGCTGCAGCAGTCACAAGGGATGAAGCCTCATCCCATGAGGCTGGGCTGGACAGAGAACAGAGGGACGTGCCACTATGACAATGCCCAGGGTTAAGTATTGGCTTTTTAAACTAAATTAGTTTTTTGGGGGAAAAAAAAAAAAAGGTGTTTTTATTTTTCTGATTTGCGATTTTTGAGGCTGGATTGCAGCTTTTCTGCCGCAAAATCGCAACATTTGCGTTTTGTTGCATGATTTACCTCCCCAAAGAGCAGCCATTCCGCAGCATGAATTGACATGCTACGGATTAAAAAAAACGCACCACAGGTCAATCTATGAATGCTTTCTGCAGCGTGTGGATGAGATTTGTTCAAATCTTATCCACTTTGCTTCAGATTTTCCTCAGTAAAAGCTGTTGTGGAAAATGTGCAGCTATCCTCCCTTTGTGAACATACCCTAAGGGTTAGGGGTCGAGAGAGAAAATATAGGAAGCACAGGATGGTTCTTTTCTTAGTTGTCACACTGGGATTTCCTTTAAGGTTTGTTGGAGGCTGTTCTAATGGCCAATCTTCAGGTCCAGCACTAGCAGAGTTTGGGATAGATGCAAAAGTCTCCAGGATGTTGCCGGGATCACCACATATAACCCTAATTGGCACGAACCTAAATTCCCTATTGAAGTTCTATTGAAGTATTTTGCACTTAAAAATAGTGAGACCCTTGAGAGCTTTGCACAGCTATAGTCTGATTTTGATTTACCTCACAGGTTTTTCTACTAATATGTACAGATCAGAAATGCACATACGTTCCAACTTAAATGAATAAATCTGACTGTAGAAAACAAATTTGTTATTGATATGGTAGCTGGTATGGGAGTGACAAAAGGCTTAATTTGGCCCATCTATAAACCATTATATCAAGCAAGAAGTAAAGAGGAAGCAAATGTAGGGACCTTATGAAATTAAATAATAAAGAACAATGGAATGATATTCTAGGACTTACCCTGTTCACACAGTGGAATTAAATTCTGCCTCCCATTCATTTCAATGGGAGTCGGACGCTTCTTTTTCCTGCGTGAACTGACCCTTAAGGTGGTTTAACACGGGCAGATATTTGCCCATATTCAGCACTTATTAACGAGTGCCGTTCAACAATACAGCTTGTTGATCGTGCCTAAATGCTCCATTCAAATGGAGCAATGATCAGGATTATGGGGACGAACACTCGTTACCACGATCGTTCGACCCCATACATTTACATAATGTCGGCAGAAAATCTCCCTGTTTATACTGGGAGATGTGCTGCCGACTAGCAACCATTTTTTTGGCCGCATAAAAGATGCAATCAGCCGATGAACAAACGTTTGCTCGTTCATCGGCAGGTCTTTGCCATATTTACACAGGGCAATGATTGGGAGCGAGCGTTCGTATAAAAGATCGTTCACCCAATAATTGGTCTGTGTAAAAGGGCCGTTATTCCAGAACTGTCACTTTGTGAGATTATTATGGTCGTATTCACTGCACAGTATTGTGCCTGTTACACAAAATAGGGGTCCATATCGATTCTTAATGTCCTCTATGTGGACTTGAAACAAATCTAATGCAAATGATGTGAGAATGTTTGGTCATAGGTTCACGTTGGAACCTTGGCCCTTATAAATAGTGTATAGTATTAATTTTCAGGTGGATCCAAAAGTCTGCATTTTATTATATGGTGGTTGTTTTATTAAAATTAGATCTGATTTAAAAAAAACTATAGTGCAAGGGATAGGTTGAGGAGATGTCCATTGTAACTTGTCCAATTACAAAAATGTTGTTAAAAATATTGTCATTTTCTAGAGGTGCTTTGAAAAATGAAAACCGCAACTGTTCATTTCTCCCTTGCACTAGTTTTGATAAATCCCCATCACTGAGATTTCAAAATTGAATTAACTCTTTTGTTTTATAAATGTTATGAACTTTTCACTCTGCTTTTTCCCCGGCATATACATTAAACGTAGGTAAATAGCTCAATATGAACATAGCCTAAAAATGTTTTTACACTTATCCGCCCCCCCCCCCCCTTTTTTTCCATCCGCCTTTTCTGAGCATAAAACATTTGAAAACAGATTCACAGTAGATATAATTTATTTTAGTAGTATATGGCTTTGAACAAAAATTCGAAGAATGCATGCATGGAGCATTCGTCTGACTTTCCCTTAGGCATTTTTTGAGTTTTCTACAGCAGCCTGTTGAGTAAGGCCTCATGCACATGACCGTAGCCATGTGCACGGCCGTGATTTCCGGGTTGGAGTGACAGCCGCGAGCTGCCCGCAAATCGCGGGCTGTGCACATGGCCGCAGCCATTATTTTCAATGAGCCCAGACCGCAGAACACAGCCGTAATAAGGCTTGCCCGTTCTTTCTGCGGTCTGTGAAAACCACGGTCGTGTGCATGGCCCCATAGGAATGAACGGGGCCGCAAGTGGATTTTCGGGGGAATTGCGGCTGCAAAAGCACGTTCGTGTGCATGGGGCCTAAAATGCCTGAAAAAAAAAACCATACCTAGAGCTTGCTACATTTTGATAACACTACTGACCCAAAAACACCTACAAAAATGAAAATGCTGTGTATGTACAGTGCCTTCTGAAATTATTCACCCCTTAGTGTTTTTTCCTGTTTTGTTGCATTAAAACCTTGGCTAAATTTTTTTTGGGGAGGTTGTACCATTTAAGTTTAAAGAACAAGCCTATTACTTTGAAGGTGCACAATAATTGACAATAATTATGCACATTAACCCCTTAAGGACATAGCCGATTTTTTTCAAATCTGACGTGTCGCTTTATGTGGTAATAACTTTGGAATGTGAAAAACACAAACATTTTGAGAAAATTTGCAAAAAATAGCATTTTTCTAAATTTAAATGTATCTGCTGGTAAAACGGATAGTATTACCATACAAAATAGTTACTAGTTAACCTTTCCCATATATCTACTTTATGTTTGCATCATTTTCTGAACATTTTTATTTTTCTAGGACGTTACAAGGTTTAGAACTTTAGCAGCAATTTCTGACATTTTCAAGAAAATTTCAAAAGGCCATTTTTTTAAGGGACCAGTTCAGTTCTGAAGTGGCTTTGAGGGCCTTATGTATTAGAAAGTCCCCATAAATCATCCCATTTTAAAAACTGTACCCCTCAAAGTATTCAAACCAGCATCCAGAAAGTTTCTTAACCATTTATGCGTTTCACAGGAATTAAAGCAAAGTAGAGTTGAAATTGACAAATTTCATTTTTTTTGCCGAAATACATTTGTAATACATTTTTTTTCTGTGACACAGAAGGTTTTACCAGAGAAATGCAACTCAATATTTATTGCCCAGATTCTGAAGTTTTTAGAAATATCCCACGTGTGGCCCTAGTGTGCTAATAAACTGAAGCACCGGCCTCATAAGCAAAGCACCTAGGGGAATTTGGGGCCTCCTTTTTTTAGAATGTATTTTAGGCACCATGTGAAATTTGAATAGGTCTTGTGATGCCAAAACAGTGGAAACCCCCAAAAGTGACCCCATTTTGGATACTGCACCCCTCAAGGAATTTTTCTAGGGGTATAGTTAGCATTTTGACCCCACAGGTTTCTTGCTAAATTTATTACAATTAGTCTGTGAAGATGGAAATCTACTTTTGTTCTAAAATAACGTAGATTTTTTTAATTTTTACAAGGAATAAAGGAGAAAAAGCAACCCAACATTTGTAAGGCAATTTCGCCTGATTACGGCAATACCCCATATGTGGTAATAAACTGTTGTTTGCACCCACAGTAGGGCTCAGAAGGGAAGGAGCGCATTTGGAATTTTAAAGCGCAGATTTTGCTGGAATGGTTTTCAGTGCCATGTCACATTTGCAGAGCCCCTGAGTTGCCAGTATAGTGGAAGCCCCCAGACGTGACCCCATATTGGAAACCACGCGCCCTAAAGTATTTAGTGGTGTAGTGAGTTTTTCGAGCCCACCTTTTTTGTAGGAATTGATTCAAAGCAGATGTGAAAAATGTAAATCATTTTTTTGTCACAAATGTGTCATGTATAGGACACATTCTGTATTTCCTACAAAGTACATTAAAGAGAATAATTGCACCCTAACATTGATTATGCTGTGTCTACTATGTTTAAAAATACTCCCAACTGCTGCTCTATCAAATGGTGGACCCAAAAAGGAAAGAAGCACCCTGCGGCTTTCAGGACACCATTTTAGTTCAATTATAGCCCCTATTCCACACCTTTAGAGGATTTTATCTGGCAGAATGATGTAACACCCCAAGACTTGACCCCATTTTCAAATTAAAACCCCCTACGGTATTAAAGAGGCTCTGTCACCACATAAGTGCCCTATCTCTTACATAAGGAGATGGGCGCTATAATGTAGGTGACAGTAATACTTTTTATTTAAAAAAACGGTCTGTTTTCACCACTTTATTAGCGATTTTAGATTTATGCTAATGAGTTGCTTAATGCCCAAGTGGGCGTATTTTTACTTTAGACCAAGTGGGCGTTGTACAGAGGAGTGTATGACGCTGACCAATCAGCGTCATGCACTCCTTTCTATTAATTTAGGCAGCGCATAGGGATCCTTTTAGATCGCTATGTGCTGTCTTATACTAACACATTAACAATACTGAAGTGTTTAGACAGTGAATAGACATTCCATGGGATGTCTATTCACAATCCCTGCACTTCGATACTGTTTCTGTGGTAGTTACAGCAGAGCAAAGCGTAATCCCGTGAGATTACGCAGTAAATGACAGGTTACAGTGAGATTACGCTTTGCTCTGCTGTAACTACCATAGAAACAGTAACAAAGTGCACAGATTGTGAATAGACATCCCGTGGAATGTCTATTCACTGTCTAAACACTTCAGTATTGTTAATGTGTTAGTATGAGGCTGGGTTCACACGACCTATTTTCAGACGTAAACGAGGCGTATTAACATAAATCTAAAATCGCTAATAAAGTGGTAAAAACAGATCGTTTTTTTAAATAAAAAGCACTGCTGTCACCTACATTACAGCGCCGATCTCCTTATGTAGGAGATAGGGCACTTATAATGTGGTGACAGAGCCTCTTTAATCTAGGGGATTTAGTGCGCATTTTGAGCCCACATTTTGGTCCATAAAATAAGAAACTGGTGTGTCATTTTAAGGGCATTTTTGTAATGCAAAATTCATGATACTGAAAGAATGCACCCCAATATTTATTGCACCGTTTCTTCTGTGTTCAGTAATACCTCTAACTTTGGCCATAGTCTGCTGCCTAGCCACACGAAGGGGCCTGAAGCTATACAACATCCCCAGAAGTTACTTTATTTTGAAGACTATACCCCCTAAACTATTCTGGGATGTAGTAAGCAAAGTTTTTATAGCGGAAAATAATGTGGGTTAGGTGTAAAAAAAAAAAAATGCTTTTTTTTCCCCCATAAATCTGCCATTCTGGTACATCACATATAAATGGCATGTATTTTCACAATTTATTTCTCTACTCTGTTACTTCTATGTTTAGAAATATGCTTCATTCGTTTGGGATCAAACAATAGAGGAGCGCCAATTTTTACCTGAAAAAAAGGCATGTCCCTAGCAGTGAATTTTTGCCTGATATTGTATGACCATATCATGCCAAAAAAAGTTGTTGAACATCAAATGTAGCCCTGGTTTGATATATAGTATGTTAGAGAGCAAGGAATAATTGTCCTGCAATGAAAGGCAATATATCTGAAAAAAGGAGGAAAAATCTATATAACCGTCTTGAAACTCAAGCGTGTTTACAGGATGAGAGCAAGAACAGTTACAGGGCAATATATTGAACATCTTTTCTTTTTTAAAAGAACTGGTTGTACAACGCTTGTTTAGCACCACCAATCCCTATATGAGAGATGAATGTGCCAAGTGACATCGGCGCACCATAACAGGTCCCTGCCCGGCAAGGTAGGAACTGAAATGTGCGCAAAACCACCCGTCACCTGCAGAATATCTAAAGGGGCAGTGTCCAACACCGTATATATATATATATATATATATATATATATACACTACCGTTCAAAAGTTTAGGGTCACTTAGAAATTTCCTTATTTTTTGAAAGAAAAGCACAGTTTTTTTCAATGAAGAGAACATTAAATTAATCAGAAATACACTCTATACATTGTTAATGTGCTAAATGACTATTCTAGCTGCAAATGTCTGTTTTTTTAATGCAATATCTACATAGGTGTATAGAGGCCCATTTCCAGCAACCATCACTCCAGTGTTCTAATGGTACATTGTGTTTGCTACATGTGTTAGAAGGCTAATGGATGATTAGAAAACACTTGAAAATCCTTGTGCAATTATGTTAGCACCGCTGTAAACAGTTTTGCTGTTTAGAGGAGCTATAAAACTGACCTTCCTTTGAGCCAGTTGAGAATCTGGAGCATTACATTTGTGGGTTCGATTAAACTCTCAAAATGGCTAGAAAAAGAGCTTTCATGTGAAACTCGACAGTCTATTCTTGTTCTTAGAAATGAAGGCTATTCCATGCGAGAAATTGCCAAGAAACTGAAGATTTCCTACAATGGTGTGTACTACTCCCTTCAGAGGACAGCACAAACAGGCTCTAACCAGAGTAGAAAGAGAAGTGGGAGGCCCCGCTGCACAACTGAGCAACAAGACAAGTACATTAGAGTCTCTAGTTTGAGAAAGACGCCTCACAGGTCCTCAACTGGCAGCTTCATTAAATAGTACCCGCAAAACGCCAGTGTCAACGTCTACAGTGAAGGGGCGACTCCGGGATGCTGGCCTTCAGGGCAGAGTGGCAAAGAAAAGCCATATCTGAGACTGGCTAATAAAAGGAAAAGATTAATATGGGCAAAAGCACACAGACATTGGACAGAGGAAGATTGGAACAAAGTGTTATGGACAGACGAATCGAAGTTTGAGGTGTTTGGATCACATAGAAGAACATTTGTGAGACGCAGAACAACTGAAAAGATGCTGGAAGAGTGCCTGATGCCATCTGTCAAGCATGGTGGAGGTAATGTGATGGTCTGGGGTTGCTTTGGTGCTGGTAAAGTGGGAGATTTGTACAAGGTAAAAGGGATTTTGAATAAGGAAGGCTATCACTTCATTTTGCAACGCCATGCCATACCCTGTGGACAGCGCTTGATTCGAGCCAATTTCATCCTACAACAGGACAATGACCCAAAGCACACCTCCAAATTATGCAAGAACTATTTAGGGAAGAAGCAGGCATCTGGTATTCTATCTGTAATGGAGTGGCCAGCGCAGTCACCAGATCTCAACCCCATAGAGCTGTTGTGGGAGCAGCTTGACCGTATGGTACTCAAGAAGTGCCCATCAAGCCAATCCAACTTGTGGGAGGGGCTTCAGGAAGCATGGGGTGAAATTTCTCCTGATTACCTCAGCAAATTAACAGCTAGAATGCCAAAGGTCTGCAATGCTGTAATTTCTGCAAATGGAGCATTCTTTGACGAAAGCAAAGTTTGAAGGAGAAAATTATTATTTCAAATAAAAATCATTATTTCTAACCTTGTCAATGTCTTGACTATATTTTCTAGTCATTTTGCAACTCATTTGATAAATATAAGTGTGAGTTTTCATGGAAAACACAAAATTGTCTGGGTGACCCCAAACTTACGGTATATTTATATATATATATATAGTAAAGGACCACCAATCCCCAAAATATTGTCATATTCACTAGAAGTTTTGTCGGTTTTAAGAGATCAGTGAAAAACCAGAATAAAACCATCGAGTCCATACTGTATTGATCATGAACAGCTTGAAATCCTCCAAAAAAGAAAAAAGCACAATGCCCAAATCACCAGTTATGAGAATAAATATAACAGCTGAATATGGTCATAAAAATTCAGTTTATCAAAGGATATGATATATATTAACTTCTGAGGGTATTCATCTAGGGGTGTAATAAGAATTTGTAAAGCACAAGGTGTTGGCAGAAATGTATGAGGTTGTAGAGAGTAACAATTGTTAGGCCTTATTCACACAACCGTGATAAACGGCCGTGTGATGACCGTTCTTTTAACAGCCTTCACACGGCCATTTTCAGGACAATGATGTTCTATGGGTGTATTCACATGGCCGTTTTTTTAACGGCCCGTGAATAATGGCCGTCAAAAAATAGTATTTCCTATTTTTGGCCGTTTTAACGGCCTGACGGCTCCCATAGAGGTCAATGGATCCGTTTTTAACTACTAGTTTCCTTGCTGGCTATAGGCGGCTCGATGACACACACTCACCGATGCAGCGCCGACTTCTCCTGGTCTGGTCGCTAGTCTCGCGGGTTCTGCGAAGGCGGCGCGATGACGTCACCGCCTTTGAACACTAGCGACCAGACTAGGAGAAGTCGGCGCTGCATCGGTGAGTATGTGTCATCGCGTCGCTGCAGATCCCGCGAAGACGAGAGGCCTTACCTGAAGAAGACAGCGCTGCATCTGTGGGAATGTAGGGCATTCATGTCGGGCTGTGTGGCATATATATCGGGGCAGTGTGGCATCATATACAGGAGGGCTGTGTGTCATCATGTACAGGGAGGTGTGTGGCATCATAGTCATGAGGTCTGTGTGGCATATACAGGGAGGCTGTGTGGCATCATATACAGGGATGTGTGTGGCATATATAGGGAGGCTGTGTGGCATCATATACAGGAAGGTGTGTGGCATCATATACAGGGAGGCTGTAAATAGTGTCTTGGTGAACATGTGACCTTCCTTTGGGTGTTTTCAGGGGGTTGGGACAAAAAAAGCCTGACCAATGAAATTCTTCAGTTTTTTTAACGGCCAGAAAAACTGATGCAAAACGGATGTTAAACGGACAGTCGGTCTGGAAATGGATGAAAATTTAGGACCTGTTCACATCACCATTCGTTTTCTCTTCCGGGGTTCCGTCGGAGGTTTCCGACGCTATTGATTCCGTCGGAAAACCGGAAACTGACGTAATGGTGACAAACGGAAACCATTAGCGATGTTTCTGTCACCATTGATATCAATGGTGACTGAAACGGAAGCTGTGGTTTCACTTTTACTTTCCGTTGCAGGGTTCACCCGACGGAACCCCGGAATGGAAAGCGAACGGTGATGCAAAACGGCCATGAAAAATTGACAGTTAATCAGTTTTTAATGGACATTTTTTTTCACTGTCGTGTGAATATAGCCTTATTTTTTTCAGATGTATCAGTTACATTTTTTTGCAGTTGGTAACAATAGAGAAACCAATGTCTGTTCCGCTTTTTTTCTGTAGTACAGAAATATTCCATATGTTTTATTCCTCTAGGGGTATAATGAGAAGTTTTAGTTTTGTTTAGTTATTTTGTGTTAAAGTTTTTAATGGGGCAATAACTCAAGTAGTATAAGGCGGCATTAATAAAATTAAAAGAGGCTGAAGTGGCAGTGAATAAATGTGAAAAATTTAATAAATGATCAAAATTAATAATCTAAATAGGAGTGGAAGGTTTTAAGACCATCTTTAATACAAAGGCCGGGTTTGGAGGGGCCTGTGTCTCATTGATAGCGAGAATCTTTACGGATTCCTCGTTTGTAGCACACACAACGTCTTTTTTGTGCCAGTTACTTTTTTTGTGTGGGAGGCACCTCTGAAGGAAAATTTTGCCCTCAAACTATTCTTGAGGCTTCACTGACTGATGCTGAAGGTTCTCCTTCTTCCTCACTGCTTTTGAACATTTATTTTTTAATTATGTTTTCTTGCTATTCCAGGTACCTACTATGATGGCCAGCAGATCTGTACAAAATGTACGATTGGTACATAGCTACCTGGACTAAATGCATAACTAGTTTTTTATACCAGGTCCTGGATTTCCTTTATAGCATTCTAGGGCTTAATCATCTGGTCGGAAATATCGACCCCTCCCATGTATTTATTACACGCCTGTATACAAACAGGCTTTGGGGTCTCAGCAGATCTGCCACGCACGAGGACAAGAGTGCTTATCTCATTCTGTATCGTTGTGAGCATATGGACATTTTTTTTGTCCCTATATTTTAAGAAGAGCACCCTGTCACTGCACATTGCCCTGCTCTCACCAATTTGTAGCCTTTGGCCTAGGAGGGTCTTTGGGAGGCCTTTCTGATTTTTTCATACTGTTCCACAGGCTACGTTTTTTTTTACGGTCAAACATTTAAAAAGTGGAACACTGGTGTAAAAATTGGTACAAGTGGTAGCCGTGGTCTAGCAGGGGGTGCAAGAGAATGCAGACAATTTTATCACTTGTACCTAGGACAGGAGGGCAGTTTGGGGGCTGAATCTTTGTGTCTTTGCCTTCATAAATTCTGAATGTACAGGGTGGGCCATTTATATGGATACACCTAAATAAAATGGGTATGGTTGGTGATATTAACTTCCTGTTTGTGGCACATTAGTATATGGGAGGGGGGAAACTTTTCAAGCTGAATGTTGACCATGGCGGCCATTTTGAAGTCAGCCATTTTGTATCCAACTTTAGTTTTTTCAATGGGAAGAGGGTCATGTGGCGCATCAAACTTATCGAGAATTTCACAAGAAAAACAATGGTGTGCTTGGTTTTAACGTTACTTTATTCTTTCATGAGTTATTTACAAGTTCTGACCACTTATAAAATGTGTTCAAAGTGCTGCCCATTGTGTTGGATTGTCAATGCAACCCTCTTCTCCCACTCTTCACACACTGATAGCAACACCGCAGAAGAAATGCTAGCACAGGCTTCCAGTATCCGTAGTTTCAGTTGCTGCACATCTCGCTATGCTGTCTATGCTGCGAAGATACGAGATGTGCGGGAAAAATAATATTATAGTTTTATAGTTTGGGTCGTTACGAACGCGGTGATACCAAATATGTGTACTTTTTTTTAACATTTTCATTTTTTTCCCATAATAAAAGACTTCTTATAGGAAAAAAGGCATTTTATGTTTTTGTAATTTATAACTTTTTTTTACACTTTTATAAAACATTTTTATGACTTTTTTTCTTTACTTTTTACTTGTTTTACTTGAAGACCTGCAGCACTGATGGCTGCTATAATACATTACACTACCTAGGTAGTGTAACGTATTATTTATAAACTGTGTCGCTGAGAGTCACACTGACAGGAAGCTTATGAGGACCTGCCTCCGGCTGGTTCTCATAGGCTGCTGTGCATGGCAGACCCGGGGGCTGTTGTTTGGCCTCCGGTTTTGCCTTATAACCGATTGCAGCACCCGCAATCGGTCCCCAGGAAAGTTTGTTGTAGCAACAAACTTTCCAGTTTGTTGTAGCAACAAACTTTCCAGTTTGTTGTAGCAACAAACTTTCCAGTTTGTTGTAGTAACAAACTTTCCATTTAGTTGCTACAACAAACTTTCCCTGCGATCACATGACTGGGACTTGAACTAATTAGGTCCCGGTCATGTCTCCGGGACTAGAGGCAGGGGATAACAGCGCGATCCGGGTGTCAGTGCTACTCTGAGACACCCAGATCGTGCTTTTAACACCCACCGTGAATTCACGTCGGCGCTGCACAGAGCCCAGCAAGCGCCGATGTGAATTTACAGTGGGCGGTCGGGAAGCGGTTACATTTAGAAAAATGCTAATTTTTGCAAATCTGTTCTAAATTTTGGTGTTTTTCAGAAATAAATACCAAAATTATCGACCAAATTTTGTCACTAACATAAAGTACAATATTTCACGAGAAAACAATCTCAGAATCGCTTGGATAGGTAAAAGCATTCCAACGTTATTACCACATAAAATGACACATGTCAGATTTGAAAAAATCGGATGTGTCCTGAAGGCCAAAACAGGCTGGGTCCTGAAGGGGTTAAACTAACACCTGGCTGCAGCATTTTTGCCTAAACTAAAACTTTTGCATGAAAACGCTATCTGTGAAACTTGCCTTAAAGTGGTAGTAAGTGCACAAAAGAAAGTGTAGAAATTAAATATTGATTTAATATTTTACTTACGTTGGAAGATTTTGTCAAATGTTATGTTTCCTTAAAAAAATCTGTGCAGATCTGAAGGGATGCTGCGATTTTCAAATCCACTGACTTCTCTATTCTTTTGTGGATTTGTTTACATTTTGCACTGGATTTCATCCTTGGCATTGCTAAGGTGCAGTCCACTGCTAAATTCACACCAAAATCTGTGTCAAAGTCTGTATGTTGCACATGGACATTGTGTATCAGACTTTGAAATCTCTTGATGGCCTAAAGGACAGATATATACAGAATGCTACCCACCAGCATTCTGCCCTGGATTGATATCTCACCACCTGACCTTTAGAACTGGACCTGCTTTTATATCCCGAAGTACTAAATATCTCCCTTAAAGGGAACCTGTCAGCAGTTTTGAGTCCTCAAAAATGCTGACAGTGCTATATACAAGGTAGGGTGTGCAGCGTAACCATACGTAGGTTGTTGGTCATGCAAGTTGCAAGACTGAGAAATCACCGCTTTGATGTCCTTAGCGTCACGAACGCAAGTGCCATGGAGACTGCCTTTTCTTAATCAGTGCTCCGGTCTCATTGCCCATTCCTCATTAATGGCCCATGCACACGACCATGCCCCGTGGACAGTCAGCCGCATTTGCGGGCCGTGCTCCCATTGTAAGTCTGTAAAACCAATAGGACATGTCCTATTATTTACGGATGATTTCTACGGCCCAGACACCTTCCCGTAAATATAAGGGAAGGTGTTCGTGGCCAATAGAAATGAATGGGTCCGTACTTTAATCCGCAATTACGGACTGTAATTGCAAACCAAAATTACGGTCGTGTGCATGGGGCCTAAAACAGAGATTTCTCAGTCCGACCCGTCCCTTAGTCAAGGGCTACGAACTGCCAAAATAAATATTCTGTCCCAACACAAAAGGATACTGTTACGAACCTTTAATAATAAATCACAGAAAACAGACAGTTTTCGGAGCACGATGAGTACCGCTGCACACTATTTCAATCTGAGCTTGTTACGCTGAGTGTATGTATTTATTTATGAATTTATCTGTTTATCAATTTTATGGAAACTAGATTTTCTGTTTACTTTGTTCAGTTGTGCTCACGGCTTTTGGTGATTGTTTGCTCCCCTAATGGGAAGAGCGGTACCAACCGTGAGCAATCTGCCACAATTTTTTTTTATATTAAAATGATTTCCTGTTAGTGTGTGCACTCATATTCATAATTTGTGCCTGATGAAGGGGTCCTTCGTACCCCAAAACACGTTGTCTATGTAATAAACGTTTTTTGTTCACTACACTAGTGACTTTCACCTGGAATAGCTGCTGCACCAGACAAGTGCTTTTTTTCCCCGCATTGGGACAAGTTACCTGGCTGGTCATATCTTGGATAACTTTGCAGACCCCCAGCGGAGTGGGCACCATTCACAGAGGAGATTTTGGCATCGGCAGCAGCCCAACACCCTTACAAGCCTAAATATAGGGTTGTACCTACATATTAGCACAAAAGGACAAGGTGAGCCTTGACAACTACTCATCACAAATATTGTGTTGTGAATGTACTCACCCTATTTAGCGCTGTTCTTGTCTTTTGTTCAGTCCATATCTACTGACCGAGAAAAAGACCGACAACATAGGTAAGGTTACGCAGTACTCCCCACCCTATTTATAGCTCCTTCAGCAGTTTTGAGGACTGAAAACTGCTGAAAGGTTCCCTTTAATTCTTCTTAAAAGCTTTTCAGGGCAAAGGAAAACCACCACCGAAAACATGTCAAAACACTGTGTGTGAAACCGCCCTACAGGTGAAATTATACACAAAAGTACACATTTACATTTTATGTGCATGAAAAAGACATACAATAAAGTTAAAGATGTAGGTTAACTTTATTAATTTAACACCTCACAATTTTGTTATCCTACACAGGTTGGGAAACGTACAAATCAATACTACCAAGACTTTTAGGATGACCAATTTGCAGACATTGTATTGTTGTCCAAATACAGTTAGACAGGATTTTAGTTAACACAATGGGGGGGGGGGGGGAGTTATTAAGACTGTAATTTTATACACCAGTCTTAACAGAGTACAAGGTGGAGTAAAACGCAACAAATTTATTAAGAAGCGCAAATTTGTCACTTTGGCAGTCCGTGCGCCACTAAGTGAAATCTGTACCATCCGTGAATAATAGTCAATGTGTTGAGCCACATCACCTTCAACTAATCTCCAACCATTTTTTTTTTAAAAAGTGGCGAGAGCTTCATAAACAGTTCAAAAGTGAACATTTTCGATGCTTTTGGGCTGTTTTACGACTTTTACTCCCAAAAACTTGTCTAGAATAGTTGGTAAATTCCTCCAATTTATTTGCATTTCAAATAGTTTTTTAATATTAGAGTGCATGGAAATACAATACAATACAAGAATGAACATTAGTCTCACAGGACAATGGGTCACTGGTTAGGCGGTTCCCGTAAACGGCATTACACCTCCAAAGTCAAAAGAATAGAAACTCCAACATATCACATATACAAAAAAAGTGAGAACAAAGAGTCATGTACTATTTGTAGTATAAAATAGAAAATTTTAATCTTTATTGTTACACATAAATTAAATAATGTAAAATATACAGAAGATCCAAAACAAGACTTGACTGTATATGAGCCACTATGCAAAGTATAGGTATCGAAATGGTACAAATCTGGTACATCAGTGTAATACAGTAATAAGGATGCCATTATCAATTTATCAATTACAAAATAAACTCATGTACAAGATACACAGTCGACTGCGCTATTGATTCCGTCAAAAACTATGGAACCCTGTCACAACGATGACAAACGGAAACCTTTAGCAACGTTTCCATCACCATTGATATCAATGGTGATGCAAACAGAAGCTTAGGTTTCCATTTGCCTTTGCGTTGAGGGGTTAACCCGACGGAAACCTCCGACGGGACCCCTCAACGGAAGGGCAACAGTTATCTGAACACAGCCTAAAGATTTGGATTGTCTATTTTCATACTAATAGTACATGCCTCCTTTTTTGTATATATAATACAAGAACGGTAACCCTACAAAGTTTAACGGTCTTTCAGAAAATTGTTCAGGTAACTCACCATTGGCCCTCACCCTCTGCTCATCGCAATTTCACACAGATATTGAGATCTCTACACATCTCCAGGGCTGGTCTTATGCCTTGTTATTGAAGAATTTTACTTTTTCTGTTAACGCTCAACATGACACTGAGGGCAAAGCCGTAGCGTGCATTATTATTGTCCTTGTATCTCTTGTTTTATAATTGCTGCCCTTAGGAAAAGGGGGACATTTTCTCTTTAAGTGCAGTAGAAAATTCTGAGCTGATTATATGTTAACTCGTGGCTGCACTTCATTATAACTGTTCTCTTCATATATGGCATAATGTACCCACTACCGTAAGTTATAAGAATATTAGTAGTCACCAAGGATTTCTGTGAACATAAAAAAACACAAGGCTGAATGCATTCATACAGGTCAGGGGGATATTATTCCTTATAATACACATACAACTCAGCTGCGGCAGAATCACTTTTTAAAGAGAAAAAGGTACTTTGTGTCCACCACTAAGTGATTTATACCAAAAACCCTCATTCTTCTTACCATGGCAACTAGAAAATCAGCCCTCACCGTCAGTATCCAGAACCCTCTCTCCCTGCAGTAGTAGTCAGAAACCTCAAAGTGCAAAAACATGGTTGTCGTATAATGGTAGCACTGCGCGCTCCTCCTGCATCCGTCTCTGTAAACAGAGATTAATGCAGGAAGCGGTAAAAAATTTGTAGCATTCAATAGAAAGAATACAATAGACTCTAACCACAGCTCTATACAAGCTAACAAAGCCGCAGTTTTCAATCCGCAATGCGGGACAGTAAAAGGCATGGAGAGCAGGTTAAGTAGTGTTGGTATAATCTGTTCTCAAAATTGTTTAAGACATTGGTGGGCTCTTCTTTCCTGACCGATTTTACATCCTCTATTTTTGCCCCAATGTTCCTTTCATAGGGCGTGCCAGCTTAACATGTCCCATATAGTGCAGTCACCACATACATTGACACACTCCTATGCATGCTCACCACAAAGTCACACAAACAACACATTGACTAAGGGTCTGAATTCCAACGGACGTTGCCGCAGACTCCTGGCCTCCTGCCAGCGTCTCCCTCCTCAGGGACACCAGCTCACACGGCCATCCTGCCCGGGACTGTGTGTTAAGGTGCTAACATCCCCGGCCTTAAAGGGCCAGCGCACACGCATTCTAAAAGTGCCCTAACCAATCCCCAGATCACCCTGGACTATTAAAATGGCTTCGTCCTTCCACTCCTTGCCTGAGCATTGTTGTTGTCTACCCATGTTCGTATTGCAATTAAACCTATTTAGCCTTGAAAAAAGACGACTAAGGGGGGACATGATTAATTTATATAAATATATTAAAGGCACATACAAAAAATATGGTGAAATCCTGTTCCTTGTAAAACCCCCTCAAAAAACAAGGGGGCACTCCCTCCGTCTGGAGAAAAAAAGGTTCAACCTGCAGAGGCGACAAGCCTTCTTTACTGTGAGAACTGTGAATCTATGGAATAGCCTACCACAGGAGCTGGTCACAGCAGGGACAGTAGATGGCTTTAAAAAAGGGTTAGATAATTTCCTAGAACAAAAAAATATTAGCTCCTATGTGTAGAAATTTTTCCTTCCCTTTTCCCTTCCCTTGGTTGAACTTGATGGACATGTGTCTTTTTTCAGCCGTACTAACTATGTAACTATGTAACTGTCCCTTAGTTGTATCCTGCTCCCAGTGTTCCCTTATCCTGCTTCCTATTTATAAAAGGTAGCAGGGACGACATAAAATGGGAGCTAACTTTCATAGACCCCGGGAGGTCACCAGATTCCCTCATTATAATCCTCCCCTGAGTCAGTAGTTGGCAGAGGAGAAAGAACTTCCTATGAAAGTTCTGTTACAGATTTCTTCTGCAGGAAGAGATGAGTAGTGCCTTCATATCACCACTAAGAACAACATAGAATTTTGACCTATTTAGATACAAAAAACACTGCACAACAAAATTATGTTCAAGGGTGGACAGTCATATTAAATAGATTTAACATATAGAAAATCAAATTGCATTGTTTTACATGTATTTATATAAATATATATCCAAACTTTTCACAGAACTGTGTGCATATTATTATAACACAAAAAAATGACTTAAAAAATAATATTTTCTACTAAGTTGGTTTAAATCAGTGAAAACTGTTTAAAGGTGCACTCCCACAATTTTTTTTATTCTCTCGCCCATTAGAGAGGCACATTATTTAAATTGTGGTGAAGATCATTTTCTTACCGGTGGCTGTGTTTTATCCACTCCCTTCTGGTCCTCTGGTGGACAGGAAGTCAGTTTCTCTATTCATTACTATCACAGCCTCGATGTGAGTCTTATAGTAATGCATGGAGAAACTGACTTCCTGTCTACACACGAGACGCTGTGGCAGTTGGAGAGTCCTATTGTTAGTCACATGACACACCTGAGGACTAAGAAGGGAGTGGATAACACTCAAATACAGCCATTGGTAGGAAGATTTCACCACAATTTACATAATGTGCCATTCCAACGGGCCAGACAATAGAAAAAATTGTGGGAGTGCTCCTTTAAGAGGACGCGTCCACTCTCCTGACATGTATGTTTTTATACATACTTGCATTCCCCATAAAATAACAATTCCTGAGAATCTTTTCTTAGAATTGTGTTTTGCCATTCCTGTTATTCCTCCTCATTAAATGTATAACTCGGCACTATAAGTCCCCTTGCCAATAGTGTGTAGGGACATGCCACATTAACAAAAACAAAGTTAACTTCCAGTCTCAATTTATTCATATGTGTCCAGTAAGAGGAACATACCGTAAGAACATGCAGAGTTCTAAGAAAAGATGCTCCAGAATTGTTATTTCATGGGAACTAAAACAGACATGTCAGGAGAACAGGCCGGTCATCTTTAAAATGTTCGCTGTAAATCTGTTTAGCATCGCTACATCATTTATATGGCTATTATATTGTTATGTTAAAAGGGGTAATCCGGAAAAAAAAAAAATCTGCAGTAGCGGAGGGGACAGTAAAAAAGAATACATTTTAGGTACTAACCATCTGAAATGCCCATCGCTCCAGCACTGAGGCCCTGTTTCCCTCCACTGTGATCCCAGAAGCACCTGCAGCGGTCACATGCCGTTAATGGTCACATGCAGCTGCAGCAAATTGCTGGCCTCCGCAATAACGCTTCCATGAACGGCACGTGACCCATAAGTCCAGCGATTAGCTGCAGTGGCACATCACAGATGAACAGCACTTGACCGCTGCAGGAGCTTCCCGTACCAGAGCCAGCAGAGAGTGGGGCCCCAGCGCTGCAGTTGGGGGCATTTAAGTTGGTCAGTACCTGATACTCTATTATTTTATACCATCCCCCGCCCTACTGCAGTCCTGGATAACTCCTTTAACTCTTTCACTGCCGTTTGTAATACGTTATTAATTTAAACGCTTGCTGTAATAGAGCTAAAGCTAAGACCTGGGTATCATAGTAAAGCCAAGTTTGTTAGCTTTCAAATGATACCAAAGCTCTAAGTTGCAATATTTGGGTGGCAGCACTTCTTAAGAGTTGGGGAGCAGGATGAAAAGTTTTACTGCTTGGTTTTGTGTCTCTGAAAAGGGAGGGGGGAAGCTGCAAGTGAGAGGAGGAAGAAAGATCCCAGCCCTTTACTGTCATCTATCCCCCTGTACAGCCTTTCAGTGACCCCCAAGATGCCCTGCTGCTGGGATTGCCCATGATCAGCTGTAATTGCTAGGGGAAGCAGCCAGAGAGTACTCATTTCCCCACAGGACATGAAACATTATACAGAGCCCATTGAAATCAATGGACCGTGCAGGTAAGGGATAGACAAACTACTTTCTGCAGAAGGACAGACATATTTTGTAGCGACTCTCTACTTTGGGTTCCGAGTAGATTTTTATGTTTATTTTTTTGTTCCTTTTTTTTAAATCCCATTGAGGGATAACTTTATTTATCACTTTATTTTTTACTTGTAATGTATTAGCATACTCCTGTATGCATCATACTGTGTCACAGGCTGCTGTTAGGGCAGCACATAGTGTGCCTTAACAGCAGGCAAACTGAACAGACAGCCCTGGAGTCCATTCTAGGTCCCCAGGGCTGACTGCAGAGGGATTCCCTGCCCTTTGATCACGTCACCGGGTTTCCAGTGACGCGATCAAAGAGGGGAGTTCTCTTTGATCTTTCTGCGGCGATCAAAGGGTTAAACAGCTGGGGTCCGAATGTTTTCCGACCCCAGCTGTATTCAGCAGTCTTCTTTAAGATCAGGAGCTGTTAGTTACAGCTCCTGCTTAGAGGATAAACCCTCACAGGAGCACTCATCAGCCTCTTCTACCGTGACGCTAAAAGACGTCACTGTAGACTAAGCACATGCACTGCCTGCCGTAAAAAGACGGTGGGCGGTCGTTAAGGGGTTGAACAATTTTATATATTTAAAAAAGCTTTACACTCTATTGTTTATATTGTGGTTTGTTTACAAGATTTTGTGCATGCGCAATGAAAGCAATTTCAATGCACAAGTCGCATTAAAAGTCTGTTCATTGCGCCTGTGTTCGATGCATCTTATTGGTCTAAAGCCTCCTAAGTACCTGCCCGGTCCTTTTTTAGATTACGTCTCAATGCGAGCACTATTTTATTTTCATTCATGTTATCCCTCAGTGCCCGCACGCCCCACAAAGATGGTATCTACAGTGATACACTGAGGAATAACATGAATTCACGTATTCATTAGCACTGTAGATACCATCAATAAAAAAGTGCTCGCATTGAGGCGTAATCAAAGAACGGGGTGGGAATTGAGGAGGCTTAGGATGCCTCGAACACAGCCACAATGAACTTACTGTTAAATGCGCATGCGCAATGAAATTGCTTTCAATGCGCATGCACAAAAGATTGTAGTTTAGTGCGCATGCGTAGGCGCAAGGGGAAGACGTCATTCAGAAGAGAAGAAGCAGGAAGACCGGAAGGTGCTCATCCGGAAGTCAGGATTGAAAAAGGCCGAACAAGATGTCTGCGGAAGAGAAAAGTTCCGATGGTGGCGGAGTCACGTGACACTAGACGGAACTAGGAGACATCTGCAACTTTGAGACGGTAAGTATATTTAAAAAATACTTTAATAAATATTTAATAGGTATTGCATGTTTTTCAAAAATGTACAACCCCTTTAAGGCAAAGTAGTGGAATATTCTGCAATGGCCAAGTCAATGAACAGATCTCAACCCGATCGAGCATGCATTACACTTTCTTAAGACAAAACTTAAAGAGGCTCTGTCACCAGATTTTGCAACCCCTATCTCCTATTGCAGCAGATCGGCGCTGCAATGTAGATAAGAGTAACGTTATTTTTTTTCAAAAACGAGCATTTATGGCCAAGTTATGACCATTTTTATATTTATGCAAATGAGGCTTTCTAAAGTACAACTGGGCGTGTTTAAAGTTAAAGTACAACTGGGCGTGTATTGTGTATGTACATCTGGGCGTTTTTACTTCTTTTACTAGCTGGGCGTTGTGAATGGAAGTGTATGATGCTGACGAATCAGCATCATCCACTTCTCTTCGTTACCACCCAGCTTCTGGCATTGCACAGACACACAGCGTGTTCTCGAGAGATCACGCTGTGACGTTACTTCCTGCCCCAGGTCCTGCATCGTGTCGGACGAGCGAGGACACATCGGCACCAGAGGCTACATTTGATTCTGCAGCAGCATCAGCGTTTGCAGGTAAGTCGATGTAGCTACTTACCTGCAAACGCTGATGCTGCTGCAGAATCAACTGTAGCCTCTGGTGCCGATATGTCCTCGCTCGTCCGACACGATCCAGGACCTGGGGCAGGAAGTCACGTCACAGCGTGATCTCTCGACAACACGCTGTGTGTCTGTGCACTGCCAGAAGCTGGGTGGTAACGAAGAGAAGTGGATGATGCTGATTCGTGAGCATCATACACTTCCATTCACAACGCCCAGCTAGTAAAAGAAGTAAAAACGCCCAGATGTACATACACAATACACGCCCAGTTGTACTTTAACTTTAAACACGCCCAGTTGTACTTTAGAAAGCCTCATTTGCATAAATATAAAAATGGTCATAACTTGGCCAAAAATGCTCGTTTTTAAAAAAAGAAAACGTTACTCTTATCTACATTGCAGCGCCGATCTGCTGCAATAGGAGATAGGGGTTGCAAAATCTGGTGACAGAGCCTCTTTAAGGCAGAAAGACCCACAAACAAGCAACAACTGAAGACAGCTGCAGTAAAGGCCTGGCAAAGCATCACAAAGGAGGAAACCCAGCGTTTGGAGATGTCCATGGGATTCACATTATATTTATGTTCAACATCTTGTCTTAAACCTGAAAGTCTACACTTCAATTGCATCTCAGTTGTTTCATTTCCAATCCAATGTGGTGACATGCAGAGCCCAAATCATGAAGATTGTGTCACTGTCCAAATAATTTTGGACCTAACTGTTTATGAATAAAACTAATTTATAGAACTGAATTTGGAAGTGTTTACAAAACAAATGTTTGTCACAAACGTTACCGAAGTGTCGGGATTGTGAATAGACATCCCGACCTGGCTGGAAGGAATGTCTATTCACTGTCAAGACACTTCAGCAACGTTAATGTGTAAGTAAGTGACTGCACATACTGATCTAGCAAGATCACTATGCGCTGATTAAATGAATGGAGAGAAGTGTATGACACTGATTGGTCAGCGTCATACACTTCCCTCCACAACGCCCACATGGTCAAAAGTGAAAACACGCCCAGTTGGGCATTAAGAAAGTCATTAGCATAAAGCTAAAATCGCTCATAACGTGGTGAAAATAGATAGTTTTTCTAAATAAACACACTGCTGTAATCTACATTATAGCGCCCATCACCTTATGTAGGAGATAGGGCACTTATAATGTGGTGACAGAGCCTCTTTAATTTCCACTTCTGTGCTAGGATGGTGCACTTATAGAGTGTGTTCACAAGGAGGAGCAGTGCTGCAGATTTTCCATCTGGATTTTCGGGCGTATTGCAGTAGCAGCAAAGTGGATGAGATTTTACCAAATATAATGGAAAAACCCTGTGGAAAAATTCTGTTGTGGATTTTCACATCAGATTTCACTTTTTTAAATGAGTTGGGTGAAACCCGCAACAAATTCCACATGAGTATGATGCAGATTTTCCACAGATTAGCGCCGGAATCCGCAGGGAGATTTTTCTGCTATGTGCAAAAATATCCAATGGGGTTGTTAAGTCTTTTTCCGGAAACAACGCCACTCTTGTACATCGGTTGTATCTGATATCACAGACTTAGTCCCATTGACTTAAATAGTGGTGAACTGCAATGCCAGACAGCCCGCGGTTGAAAAAAAAAAGCAGATTCTTTATTCTAATCCTGGTTAAAGCTTAACTGTTTTAAAAATAGAATTTCTGTGGTCATTCATTTCTGTAATAAAATCATCTGCATATGGCCCCCTGCACACGTAGCAGATTTGTAGCGTATTTTCCGCCCAGAAATGTGGATGGAAAATCTGCAGCGGAAGACTTTAGCAGGCAAGTGGATGAAATTTAAAAAATCTTATACACATGCTGCTGAACATTTTCGCACAGAAATTAGGGAATTCTGCGGATTTTCAAATCTACAGCATACTCATATTCTTCTTGGTGTTCATTGTGGATGTCATCCTTTTCTATGTAGAAGGGGTGAAATCCGCAGCAAAATCTGCATATCTTGCTGTAGAAAATCCATAACCAATCCGCTACATCTGTGGGTGCCCTTAGAGATGCAGCATGTTTTATAGTTTTGCTTGGGCATTAAAGGAAAACTCCATTCTTATCTATTAGGGTGGCTTCACACACAGCGTTTTTTGGAAAAACACTAAAGCTTTTGATACAGTTTTTTGAGGAAAAGTCAGGAGTGGATTCAAAAAAACAATGTGCGTGAAACCATCTTTAAGACTTTATTCAGACATGAGAATTATGTGTCTTTGTTGGAGCTTTTAATTTTAAAAACAGGATTAAATTCTATTAGGAGAATGCAGGAAAATCACTCCCCTCAGGTTTTTTTCCCTCCTGATGTTTAAAGCCTATGGCCAGTTTCACAATGCTATAAAAGGACCACACAAGGGTCCATAATGGGGCTGCAACACGTGGACCCTAGCAGTTCTACTGGTGATATGTTTGGTTCAGTAAAATTGTGGCCCTCTTAAATGTGCCTAGGTTTGTACAGATGTGTGTTGCACTGTAGGCAAAAAGTCTGAATTCCGAAAAAAAAAATTAAACCAGGGCTGAGAAAATGTATGAATTGTTTTGTAATGATTAAGCAATAATATACAGGCTCTTTCATTATAAAGGAAGTTGCAGATATGTATATACAGAAATGCATTACAATAATTTACATTAAACAAAATAAAACATAGTTTAACACACTGTACAATGGCAACCGAAGTTGTTGAATAGTGACCTAGTGACATTATTCACAGAACTTTAACTCGGGTCTTTTGATAGGAACGGGGATCATATTTTAACACACTGTAAATGTTTTATTTACACCCAAATGTCTTCATTAAACCACACTGTCATACAAAAATACTAACAAAATTCACTTATTCTAAGCCGGAAATGTTCAGCCATCATGGATACGTGACCTCAAGGTTTCCTGTCAATCGTCATTGTAGAGATCTCCAGCATATGGCAAATGGACTCTACTGCCAGTAACATTTGGTAGACGTGAAAGATCTGGCAGATTTTGGATGCGTAGACGCAGTTCTCTGCGGACTTGGGAAACCCTTGCCAATTTGCGCTTATACTCCTGAAAAAAAAAATTGACAATATGAATGAAGTGATATATCAGCTTAATAGTATAATAATGAAATAAGATTATTGATGGCTGATTATTAAAGTCTCACTCAACTCAAAATATGAAACCTCTGCTAATCCAATTAGAAAATTGTAACCAACATAATGGACTAACCACATTTTCCACTTGGAAAAATTGTGCTAATTTATGCCAGTCGTACCACATACTCACAATACAAGATACCATTTATAACAGGTATTCACAGTTGTAGGTATCTATTATTTGTTTCTACTTTGAGATGCTGAAAAACCTTTTATAAAAATGTTGCAATATGTGTGACACTAGTATACAACATTTTGTTGCTTGTCAGGACATCTATCTATCTATCTATCTATCTATCTATCTATCTATCTATCTATCTATCTATCTATCTATCTATCTATCTATCTATAATGTTTTTGTTTTAGTGTATGACTATTGGGCACTTAACTCTTACAGTTTTTTTACTTTAGCCGTTTGTTCCACTGTCCGCTTTTATGAATGATCCCAACTCTAACAAATATCAACAAATGTGATCACCGTTTTTTTTAATGACTTCCTTTTGGCACATCAATTAAATTGAATTAAACCAGAAAGTCTACACTTCAATTGAATATCAGTTGTTTCATTTCAAATCCAATGTGGTGGCATGCAGAGCCCAAATCATGAAGATAGCTTTTGAGATAATTGTCCAATTACCTTTGGTCCCTTGAAAAAGAGGCAGCTACATATTAAAGAGCTGTAATTCCTAAACCCTTCCTCAAATTAGGATGTGAAAACCCTCAAATTAGAGCTGAGAGCCCATATTGATTATATAACTGTATATTCAATATGTTTTGGTAAACAGATAAAATTATAAAACTTGTCACTGTCCAAATAATTCTGGACCTAACTGTAGTTAGATACACAGATGGATAGATAGATAAATAGATACACAGATAGATACATGCACAGATAGACAGATAGATAGTAGATAGATGATAGATAGATAGATAGATAGAAATCTATTTAATGGAGATAAAAAAAGTGTGTGTGTTTTATTACTACTATTGCTATTCTCCCTCTCTGACAGCCTGCCAGGAGAGGGAGAAGTTACAGGGGGGGGGGGGGCGGTGTCGCGGGTGAGCCCGCTCTGAACATTACCTCCCCCACCACGACGCAATAGTACATCGTGGCGCGGGAAGAGGTTAAACAAAGTGGTGGTGGTGAGGTTTAATAATACATTGTACTAGAAATAAATGACGCTCCCTTGAGCAAAACATATGATAATAGAGTAACATATTAAAGGGTAACTAAACGTTTGACAAACTTCTGACCTGTCATAGTAACATGTCAGAAGTTTTGATTGATGGGGGTCCGAGCACTGAGACCCCCACCGATCGCTAAAACAAAGCAGCAGAAGCACTGGTGTGAGCGCTCAGACGCTTCGTGTCTGTTCGGCTTTTTCAGGAAATCAATGTATCGGAGTACGGACCCAATAGAAAGTCTATGAGCCCGTACTCCGATACATTGGCTTTCCGGAAAAAGCCAAACAGAAACTAAGCAGCTGAGCGCTCGCACAAGCGCTTCTGCTACTTCGTTTTAGCGATTGGTGGGGGTCTCAGTGCTCGGACCCCCACCAATCAAAACTTCTGACATGTCACTATGACATGTTAGAAGTTTGTCAAACATTTAGTTACCCTTTAAGGTAAGAACTTACAAAGTGTTATAGACTAATACACAGTCGTCACATTATTATGACCACCAGCTAATATCTAGAGTAACCACCGTGTGCAGCACGGAAAGCAGCTAGACGGGCTGGGGTGACTCAAAAAGGTGCTGGTAGGTTTTCTTAGGTATCTGGAGCCATGCTAACTGCAGTGCATCCTAAATTCCCCAGACCATAACGCTGCCGCCACCAGCTTGTGTTCTTCCAGTAATGGTTGCAGTGTGTTTGCTTTCTGATGTTTCTCGCCTGACACGCCAACGTCCATCCGTTCGATGAATCAGAAAACGTGACTCATCTGAGAAGGCAACCCTTTGCCAATCATCGGTGGTCTAATTTCAATACTGCCGTGCAAATTGTAGCGTTTTGTTTTTTTCCGGTGCACCTTAGCATAGGAGCAGTGAACATCCCCCTGCTTCAGAGCCCCATACGCAGCAGGGTTCGCTGAACTGTTGTTTTAGACACGTCTGGCAGCCCCCTGGTTGATTTTCACGGTGAGCTGCTCCAATATAGCGTGTCGTTCGGCCCTAGCGAACCTTTGTAACCGACGTTCAGCTGTCACATCAATGGCACGTGATGCTCCGCAGTTTCCACTTAGTTATTCCCAATGGTGCCATTTGTCCACTCATGATACACTTTCACCACAGCAGCACACGAACAGTTCACAAAGTGCGCTGTTTGAGAAATACTGCAACTCTTGGCCCGAAAAGCCAATAATCATCCCTTTTTGCAACTCTGATTAATCGCCCATTTTACCCATGGCAACAGTGAGTGATATGTATTCAGACAGCCTATCGCACACCTTATATACCCAACAAGCCAGCCCACGACTCATCACTTCCTTCATGGGCTACGCGCTGCTGACGTCAAAAGTAGGAGGTAGTCATAATAATGTGATTAGACTGTGTAGAATGTTTGTAGAGGAGCAGTCGTACATGGGGCAAATCTGTCCAGGGGGCCCAATTGGTCAAACATTGTTGTCTATATCCCTTTGAAGTTGCAAACTGTAACTCATATTGAAAGTGAAGGAAAACTCTGTTAAGCGCCTCTGAAAGATTCAATGCATCAGCTGTTTTCCATCTTTTTTTGCAATGTTGAATCTAGAGGCAATATGAATATGATCAACTGGCCATCTAAATTTTAGAGCAATGGAATCCAACTGCATATCTAATAAGGTTAATGCAGGATTTGGTTTAACTTCTGCACCTAGCAATTAAGATATTGTCATGGCCGTGGACCGCCGCCGTTCCTTACCTGGCGACGCCTACGACCACAGTCTGTTGTCTTCCTGCCGGCGTCTACCTCCGAGGAGACGAAAGCACTCGCGGCTGTCTGGTCCTGTTCTTACTGGTATGGTGTGCACGCGGACATGTTTAAAGTTCCATAATCAACCCCTGCCCATCCTGGACTATAAGAAGGGCTCTGCCCTTCCACTCCCTGCCTGAGCGTTGTTGTAGTTTTCCCATGTCTGTATTGCAAACAGTCCCTTAGTATTTTCCTGCTCCCAGTGGTCCCTTGTCCTGCCTCCTATATCCCGTGCTGTGCCTTGTTCCGAGCCTGTATAGTACCTGAGTCGTACTTTGCCTCGCCTGCTGGAATACTCCACGTCTGCTGTCGCCTGTCATTCTGGATACCATCCGCCATGTCTGCGCAACCCACCACCTCCAGCCCCATCTGTGCCAGAGCCCTTGCCGCCATCCGGACTATCCCAGGTACCCGTGTGCTACACTCTTACCATAGACTTTGTGCGTAGACTGTGAGTTGGTCAGCTGCCTCTCTGCTATGGCGGAGCGGCCTAGTGGATCCACATAACCCTAGATCGTGACAGTACGCTTAGGCCATGGAACCCGCTGGTAAGCCTAAGACAGCAGTTCAGAGGATACAGACGGATATGCATGACTTACGGGCAGGTTAGGATCAACTCCTTGGGGCTGTAAACTCCATTATGGTCCGACTGGATCAACTCCCTGTTTCACTGTAAAGGATCTGCCAGACACAGCTTCTGTGTCGACGCCCGTGGGTAATCAGTCTGCACCTGCTCCTAAGTCTGAGAGAGTGACACAATCTTCTACCAGTCAGGCTGGGAGGCTGAGGAGTGGGAGAGCCTATTACAGCCTGGCCAGACGGAGCTAGCTCCCGCCCTCTGTCTATTTATACCTGCATTTCCTCCTCCTCCTTTGCCTGTGATTCTTTTCTGTTTCCTGGCTCTGCTGCTCCTGCTAGGATTATTTACCTTGCTTCATTTTTGACCCTGGCTTTACTGACTACGCTCCTGCTCTGTGATTTGTACCTCGTGCACTCCTGGTTTGACTCGGCTCGTTCACTACTCTTGTTGCTCGCTGTGTTGCCGTGGGCAACTGCCCCATTTCCCTTAGCTTCTGTGTACCCTTGTCTGTTTGCCTGTCGTGCACTTATTGAGCGTAGGGACCGTCGCCCAGTTGTACGCCGTCGCCTAGGACGGGTCGTTGCAAGTAGGCAGGGACTGAGTGGCGGGTAGATTAGGTCTCACTTGTCTGTCTCCCTACCCCGTCATTACATAATCACAGGCCCATATACCTTTTCTACCCTGGTCCCTGACACAACTATGGACCCCCTTGAGACCCTGGCTCAGCAAATGCAGGGCCTCTCCCTACAGGTCCAAGCCCTGGCTCAGAAGGGCAACCAGCATGATGCTACCCTGGTAGTGCCCCCCACCTCACCTCTTGAACCCCACCTCAAGTTGCCTGACCGGTTCTCAGGGGACCGGAAGACTTTTATCTCCTTTCGGGAGAGCTGTAGGCTCTATTTCCATTTAAAGCCCCACTCCTCAGGTTCTGAGAGCCAGCGAGTGGGTATAATTATGTCCTGGCTCCAGGACGGGCCCCAAGAATTGGCCTTCTCCTTGGCTCCTGACGCCCCTGAACTTTCCTCTGTTGATCTTTTTTTTTCCGCTCTCGGGCTCATATATGACGAGACTGACAAGACTGCCTTTGCCGAGAATCAGTTGGTGACCTTACGTCAGGGTAAGAGACCCGTTGAGGAGTACTGTTCTGACTTTAGGAAGTGGTGTGTAGCTTCTCGGTGGAATGACCCTGCCTTGAGGTGCCAGTTTAGATTGGGTCTGTCGAACGCCCTGAAAGACCTGTTACTTAGCTATCCCTCTTCTGACTCCCTAGATCAGGTTATAGCTGAAACAATTAGCAACGGAAGCATTACCATTGAAATCAATGGTAGTGCAAACGGAAAGCTATGGTTTCCATTTGGTTTCTGTTCATGGGTTCCCCTGATGGAAATGTCTGACGAAACCCATGAACGGAACCCTGATGCAGATGTGAACGAAGCCTTAGCTAAAGAGATGTAGGCCGAGGCCAATCCTTTCAATGAGGTCTTCCCAGAATCTGAAAACCTTTGAAATAGTGAGGAGCTCCAGATGACTGAAAGGCTGCTAAATTATTTGAAAGAAAATGCCAGATTTGTAAAAAGACAAACAACTGGTTTCTGGGGATGTCAAATTTACTTTGTAACTCGGTAAAGGAACAAAACCGCGAGTTATCATATAAATCCGAAATCCGTCCCACCTCCATCCTAATCGACAAAGAGAGGTTGATATGGGGGATCTAGTGAGATAGATAAATCAGGACAATTTTCACGGAACAGAAATATATTTTATACACCAGAAGTGCTTTACACCAAACTTGGGACATATGTCTAGTAGTGGTCAATAAGCGTATATTAACTTGCGTTTCAACCATTGTACCTAGCAGAGTAGCCTTTATATCATTTTTAGGGACATAGGCACATTCAGTTTGTTTCCATTAAGTATTTACCCCCGGGTCCCAACAATATTTAATAGCTGCTAAGGCCGATGCTAAATAATACAAATATACATTTGAGTTCTCACTAAACTTTCATAAATACATGCTCTTTTATTAACCTATACAAATTTGAGAAGAGTAGCTTGCTTTTTATTTATGATCACTAAGGGCACCTATAGGGCAATAGTTTGCAAGTAGTAAAGGATTTTTGGCATGGGCCACATTTTAACCAGGTTAATTCTACTTAGCCAAGAGATAATGGCGTCAGAGACCTGTTGTAATTGATCCTTAATAGAGGAGAGTAGATCTTTGGAATTAACCATATCAGATGGATTTGTCGTCTATTAAATTCCTAGCAGTCCAATATCATTCAGTATAGACACTCTCTCCCAGAAAAATGCAGTGGACAATCCAATGAGGGTGTGGATGGAAATTCTTATCCTTGTAGTTCCACCAAGCTCCTTATCGTCTCTCTCCACATTCAAAGAACTCCTGGTAGGAAAAGGATCTTATGTCTCTAATAGATGGAAAAAGGAAGACACATAGTGCAACACCTTTTGAAAAAAGATTGCTCCACGCCAAGTTTAATCCATCCTCACAGAAGTAACAAGAAATAAAAACATCAAGGTAAGTAAAAATCTTTAACATTTCTAGGCGGCACGCCAAACATTCTCGCCCGAGAGTGTTTGGCGTGCCGCCTAGAAATTGTAAAGATTTTTACTCTGCTTTTATTTCTTGTTACTTCTGTGAGTATGGATTAAACTTGGCGTGGAGCAATCTTTTTTCAGAGGGTGTTGCACTATGTGTCTTCCTTTTTCCATCTATTAGAGACATAAGATCCTTTTCCTACCAGGAGTTCTTTGAATGTGGGGAGAGACGATAAGGAGCTTAGTGGAACTACAAGGATAAGAATTTCCATCCACACCCTCATTGGATTGTGGATTGTCCACTGCATTTTTCTGGGAGAGAGTGTCCATACTGAATGATATTGGACTGTTACCAGCACCGTCTGAGCGGTAAACTTAACTGTACTTTATATATGTCATTTAGGGTATTAGTTGGATCATACCCAATTTAGTTTTGCCTGCTCCGGTCTGAGAGAGATTTTGTGGGTATTTGAGCCAAGAGAAATCATCATTATATTTGTATTAAATTCCTAGCTATGGGATATGGTCATCAGCCCAACTGAATGAAACCAATTTAGAGATACATTTTTTAAAAGATTTAGATATGTGAATAGGTAACATCGCAGATTTGGCATTATTCATTTTATAATTTGAGACTTTACTAATGGTAGTAATGCTTGCTAATATATGAGCGATTGTACCGGAGAAGACACGATTAAAATCACATCATCTGCATAGAAACCTTCTTTATGTTGTATATTTCCAATAGATATTCCTCTAATGTTATATGGGGAACATATTAATGAAGCAAATGATTCCATTAATAAAATAAAAATTAATAGGGAAAGTGGGCATCCCTGCCTCGTTCCATTTGTTAGGGAGAAAGATTGTGAGAGTATACCTGAAATGTAAATTTGTGCTGATTGCAAAGTATACATAGACATTATAGCCCTGTGGATCCATCCCATAAACACAAATTTTATAAGGACCTTTGACAGGAATCCCCAATGAACCCTGTCATAAGCCTTTTCTGCATCTAAGGGAATCCATACTGTAGGTGTGGTAAGAGATTGAGCTACTTGAATTAAGTCAATCATCCTCCTAGTGCCGTCCGTGGCTTTTCTACTCATCACAAAACCCACCTGATCAATTGCAATTACTGAAGGGAGAAGGGGATCCAGTCTCATAGGTAAAATTTTTGCAAAAAAATAAATATTGGCCTAAAATTGCCTGGTGAAGTAGGGGGTTTCCCAGGTTTCAGAAGAGTAATAATTGTAGAAGACAACATTTCCCTAGGAAAAGAGCCTGTTTTCACTGAAGCTTTAAAACACCTGAGCTAAGGCACTGGACACATAAGTATAAAATGTTTTATAATATTCCCCCGGTATCCCATCTGGACCTGGTGCTTTTAAAAGTTTAATAGTCCTAATAGCTTTTTCTACTTCTTCAAGAGAAATACTTTTCTAATGAGAGTAGCTCCTGCCCTGTCCCCAGCAACATAGAAATGTGCTTTTAACTTTTTAAGTGCCATTTCGTATTTATATAACATAAGTAAGTGTAGCTGTTTATGAAGGTCTTGAATTTGAGAGGTGATATGCTCAGTGAGTCTAAGTTTATTCGAATTTTCTAAATAATGTCAGTATGGAATGTCTATGAGATTCCCGTTTTTTTCTTTTCATAACCAGCTAATTTAATAAACACTCTTCTTATCACGCTTTATGACAACACCAGAGTGTAGAAGCAGAACTCTCCGGAGAGGTATTGAGTTCAAAATACTGTTGGATGGCAGAAGCTATGGAATTTCGATGTTTGGGTATATTTGGAAGATATGTGTAACATCCATGGCCGCGGACCGTCGGGATTACCCACCCCTCGACGGCCGCAGCCATGGTCTGGTGAGTGCTGGCCCACATCTCCCCAGGAGACGCCAGCGCTCACTTCCGCTCCACTCTTCTGTGTCCCATAGGGTGCGCACGCACGCTCACGCTAGGCCTTAAAGCGCAAGCGCACGCACATGCAAAACATTAGTAATTAGTCCAATGATCATCCTGGACTATAAGAAGGGTCCTGCCCCTTTGCTCATTGCCTGAGCATTGTTAGTATTCCCATGTTAGTCTTACAAATGGTCCCTTAATGTTGTCCTGTTCCCGTTGTTACGCGTGCCCTGCTACCTGTACCTTGTATCCCATGCTATTTGTTCCTGTGCCTTTGAATCTGTCGTGTTGTGCTGCCGGTTCCGCCTGCTGTGTTACACCATGTCTGGTGTCTGCTGTCAAGTTCCCATCTGTGCCTAGCCATTTCTATTGTCTGAACCACTACAGGTACCGTTGTGCTTGGACTATTTATATATTGACTTAGTACTCTGTTGGCCAGCTGCTATCCCGCTACGGCGGTATGGCCCAGTGGGTCCACATACCCACAGATCGTGACAGTACGCTCAGGCCATGGACCCCGCTGGTCAACCCAAGACCGCGACAATGTCACAAGCCATGCTGCCGGAGATGCTTGACCTTCGGTCACAACAGGACCGACTCCTCCAGGCGGTGAACATTATTGCGCATCGGATGGATACGCAAGCTGCAACCTTCCCGGCACCTGCTCTTATTGCTGCTGCTGCTCCTCCTACTATACCTCCTGGCAGTACAAATTTGCTATTCTCTCTGCCATTGCATCCCCATTATGACAGAGACGCGAGGACCTGCAGGGGATTTCTGAATCAGTGTCAGATTCACTTCACCCTACATACCAGTGCATTTCCTTCTGATGGCACAAGGGTCGCATTTAAAGATTCTCTCCTTACTGACAAGGCCCTGGCATGGGCGAACCCCATCTGGGAATGACAGGGACCAGTGACCCGTGACCTACGGTGTTTCTTACAAACTTTGCGCACTGTATTTGAGGAAACTGGGCGAGTTTCTTCAGCGGCTGCATCCCTGCTGACCCTTCGCCAAAGAGACACCTCCGTGGGCGAGTACACCATTAATTTCCGTACCCTGGCTGCAGAGCTGATCTGGAACAACGAAGCCTTAGTGGCTACATTCTGGCAAGGTCTTTCCTCCGATATCAAAGACGAGCTTGTCGCTTGAGATCTACCCTCTACCCTAGATGACCTCATCCGGCTAGCCACCCGGATTGACATGAGGATCCAAGAACGGTCTCAAGAGATTTACCGGGTCAGGAGATTGCCCAGGCTGGCTCCTACTTTCCAGCAACTCCAGCTGCCCTCATCAGTGGTTCGACCAGAGGAGCCATCACAAATAGACCATCTCAAGTTGTCTGTGCTGGAGAGACATCACAGACGCACTTCGGGATTCAATCTGTATTGCGGCCTCGGAGGCCATTTTGTGCGTCTTTGTCCCCAAAAGCCTCTAAAGCCCCAGAGCCTAGGATTGGTTGGAGAGGCAATCCTAGAAGGAAAAGGACTAAATAATAAACTCTCTCCCAAATTGTCCATTCCCGTGACCATAGTGTCTGGTGAGAAAACGAATCGGGTCTCTGCCTACCTGGACTCCGGGTCCACGGAAAACTTCATCCAACAGAACTTAGTGGATCAGCTCCAGTTGCCGACGGTTCCCTTGGAGACAACCCTGATTGTTGCCTCGGTGAATGGACTTCCTCTGCCCGACCCCATCATGTCCGAGACCAAGCCACTGAAGCTCCAAGTAGGATTGCATCATACCGCGCAGATTACCTTTCTTTTGCCCAAAGTCATCACCTGCCCTGGCTCTGGCTTCATGCTCCGGCCCTCGGACTGGAATTCCGGAGAGGTTCTCCAGTGGGGCTCCAAATGTCTCCACCGCTGCCTTCTACAGGTTCGTCCTGTTCTGTCTCCTATGTCTCAGTCGTTGACAGGACTACCTACTCATTTTGCGGACGTCTTTGGCAAGAAAGAGGCTGAGATGCTTCCCCCACACCAGGTGTACGACTGCCCGATTGAACTGTTTCCTGATGCCTCACCTCCCCGTGGTCGTATATACCCCCTCTCCTTGCTTTGATCACATATGAGAAGCCAAGATATTCTCGAAACTAGACTTGAATGGGACCTACAACCTAATCCGAATTCGTCAAGGTGACGAGTGGAAAACGGCTAAACCCCCGTCAAGCCAGGTGGTCGCTGCTCTTCACCCGTTTCCAATTTTTGCTCCACTACTGTCCCGCTGACAAAAACTGTGAGGGTCGATGCCTTATCCAGGTCATTTGAAACAGAGGATACTGTTTAGTCCCCTCAAAGTATCATAGACACGTCCTGCATTGTCACGGCAAATCCTTTGCACGTTAGAGACATCCCTCCAGGGAGGACTTTGTTTGGATGGCAGACAGGAGAAGAATTCTCCGCTGGGGACACAGCTTCAAACTGGCTGGGAACGTTAATGTTCGCAAGACTCGAGACCTGATAACACGTCATTTCTGGTGGCCCACGCTCCCCAAAGATATTGTGGACTTTATCTCTTCCTGTATTGGGTGTGTTTCCAAAAAGGTTGCTCACTCCAAACCTGCCGATCTGCTCCAACATCTGCCTGTACCCAATGCCCCTTGGCAGCATATTGCGATGGACTTTGTCATAGACCTTCCCCCCACAGCAGGATGCAATACTGTCTGGGTGGTGGTGGACTGGTTTTCGAAGATGGCACATTTTATGCCGCTGACCGGCCTACCTTCTGCTCTCCGACTGGCGAGTCTCTTCATTCAGCACATCTTCCGCTTGCATGGCTTGCCTCTTCACATCGTGTCAGATCAGGGGGTCAAATTCACCTCAAAATTCTGGAGAGCCCTCTGTAAACTCCTGGAGGTGAGATAGGACTCGTCCTCAGCCTATCACCCCCAGTCGAATGGTCAAGTCGAGAAGATTAACCAGATCATGGAGAATTATCTCCGCCACTTCATCTCAATGCAGCATGATGACTGGGTACAGTTTCTTCAATGGGCCGAGTTCTCGTACAACCACCACACAAGTGAGTCCACCACTTCCACACCATTCTACATTGTGTACGGTCAACATCCTAGAATCCCTCTGCCTGTGTCGGCTACATCACAGGTACCCGCAGCTGACTCTGCATTTGGGGACTTTCTGCAAATCTGGCAACAGACCCATTTCTCTATTCTGCTGGCAGTCGATCGCATGAAGCGAAAGGCGGATACACGGAGAAGAGAGCTGCCTCAGAATCTTCCGGGTACCAAAGTCTGGCTGTCCCCAAGCAATATACATCTAAAGGGCACCGTCAGATGGTTCCTTGGACCATTTGAGATCCTGCATCAAATTAACCCAGTCTCCTATAAGCTTCGGCTGACTCCTACCCTCGAAATCCCCAACTCCTTTCATGTGTCCGTCCCTCCTGAAGCCTACACTAAAACTCCTAGTCCTGCAGTTGCTGCCAGTGGTTCTTCCGATGTGTTCGAGGTAAAGGAAATCCTGGATGTCAAGTACATGGCCGCGGGCTGTCAGGCTTACTCAGCTCCTGACGGCCAGCGCTGGTCCCAGTCTCCTCCTCAGGAGACACTAGTGCTCACTTCCGCTCACCTCGACCGGGTCCCGTAGGGTGCGCACACGCACCCTCGTGCCCATTCTTAAAGGGGCAGCGCGCGCACCAGACTTTTTTGTTTAATTAGCCCATGGGAACCCTGGACTATAAGAAGGGCCCAGTCCCTTCCTCCCATGCCTGAGCGTTGTTGTCGTACCCAAAGTTTGTCTATGCAAATGGTCTCCTAGTGTCTTCCAGTTCCCAGTGTTTCCCGTACCTGTATCCCGTGCTATCCTGGTCAAGTGCCATGCTGAGCTGTAGTGGTGCTGTGCTGCATACCACGCCTATCCTGCTACACCACGCCTGACGTATGTCTGCTGCCTAGTCCCAGCCGAGCCTGCCTTGCTACTGTCCCACCTGCCACAGGTACCCTATACGAACTATAGACTGTTACCTGCGCCCTGTTTGCCAGCTGCCATACCGCCAAGGCGGTACGGGCCAGTGGGTCCACAAACCCAATGTGACAGTATGCTCAGGTCATGGACCCCGCTGGTCGGTCCAAGACCAAGATGACGTCACAAGAGATGCAGACTGATATGCTGGACCTCCGGTCTCGACAGGACCAACTCCTCCAGGCCCTGAACATTCTCGCACGTCGGCAGGAGGCACAAGCTGTCGTTCCTCCTCCTACACCTCCTGGCAGTGTTGATGCTCAGACTACACCTCCTGGCAGTGTTGATCCCCGTTTTTATTTGCCATTTCCTGACCGCTGATGGAGACGCAGGTACCTGTTGTGGATTTTTGAACCAGTGCCAGATCCACTTCAGCCTGCATGCAAGGGCATTTTTGTCTGATGGCGCAAGGGTCGCTTTTATCATCTCTCTCCTCACTGGCAAGGTTTTCGCATGGGCGAATCCTATCTGGGAGAGACAAGGACCAGAGACACGTGACTTCCAGGGCTTCCTCCGGACTTTTCGCATGGTGTTTGAGGAGCCTGGACGAGTCTCATCTGTAGCGGCTTCCTTGCTAAACCAATGCCAAGGAGACACCTCTGTGGGCGAGTACGCCATCCACTTCCGCACCCTGGCGGGAGAACTGTTGTGGAACAATGAGGACCTGGTGGCTACATTCTGGCAGGGACTGTCTCCTAAGATTAAGGACGAACTTGCCGCCTCGAGATCTACTATCTACCCTGGATGACCTCATCATTCTGTCCGCCCGGATTGATATGAGGATCCGAGCACGGCTCCAAGAGGCTCGGGAGGGAGGCCTTCCTAGTCCGGTCCCACCCTTGCAGCAAGCTCTGCTGTCCTCAGGTGCCGATCCTCCTAAGGAGTCTGTGAGGATGGACCAGTTTAAGCTATCTACCCAAGAGAGACAACGCAGACGCAATTCGGGACTCTTGTCTATATTGCGGCCTCGGAGGCCATCTTGTGCGTGTGTCCCCAAAAGTCCCAAATCCTAGGGTTGCTAGGAGAGACAACCTTAGGTAAAAAAGGACTTCAGTCTAAATTGTCCATACCCGTGACCATAGTGTCCGGCGAGAAAAGGCATCGGGTCTCTGCGTATCTGGACACTGGATCTGCTGCTAATTTCATTTGTAGAGACCTGGCGGATCTTCTTCAATTACCCACTACCCCTCTGGAGAGGCCATTGACGGTTGCATCGGTAAATGGACCACCTCTGCCAGACCCAGTTATAGCTGTGACCAAGCCGCTGAGGCTCCAAGTGGGAGCTCTCCACTCCGAGCTGTTATCGTTCTTTATCTTGTCCAAGGCCGTTAACCCTGTGCTGCTGGGCCTGCCTTGGCTCCGATTACATGCCCCAGTCCTGGACTGGAACTCTGGAGATGTTCTCCAGTGGGGCCCCGAGTGTCACAACCGTTGCCTGGGACAGATTAGTTCGGCTCAGCCTCCTCTGCCTCAGTCATTGGCAGGATTGCCTGGTCATTATGCTGCATTTTCGGACATCTTCAGCAAGAGGGAGGCGGAGACGCTGCCCCCACACCGGGCGTATGACTGTCCTATCGAGCTGATTCCTGGTGCATCCTTACCCCATGGTAGGGTATATCCTCTCTCCTTACCAGAGACTCTGTCCATGTCCGCCTATGTTAAAGAGAACTTGGAGCAGCGCTTCATGTGGAAATCTTCCTCCCCGGCAGGAGTCGGGATTTTCTTTGCCAAGAAAAAGGATAGTTCTCTGCGTCCCTGTATTGACGACCGGGTCTCAACCAGATTACGGTGAAAAATAAGTATCCGTTGCCATTGATCTCAGAACTGTTTGATCATATATGTGGTGCCAAGATTTTTTCCAAACTAGACCTGCGTGTGGCTTACAACCTGATCCGGATTCGCCGGGCTGACGAATGAATATCTAATATCTAGTACCGTGTTTCCCCGATAGTAAGACACCCCCGATTGTAAGACGTATCGGGGGTTTCAGGGGGGTCGGCTAATATAAGCCGTACCCCGAAAGTAAGACATATGTCTTACTTTCGGGGAAACACGGGGGTATTGCCGCCTCCTGCCCACTTCCACTCCCACTTAACGCCGAAGGACGGATATATCCGTCCTCAGCAGCTGCTAGTTCGCGCCGGAGGACGGATATATCCGTCCTGTGATAGCGCGGGTACTGAGACTGTACCCACGCGATCAGCGGCAGGAGCACGGCTGTTATACACAGCCTGGCTCCTGCTGCAACTGCCGGAATCGAAGCGCGCGCCGATTCCGGCAGTTTAACCCATTAAATGCCGCTGTCAATAGTGACAGCGGCATTTAATGTGTTTGACAGAGGGGGGAGCTCCCTCTGTCACCCGATCGGCGCCCCCGCAAACAAATCGCGGGTCGCCGTCGGGTTTCCATGATAGCCGGGGGTCTAACAAAGACCCCCAGGTCTGCCTTCAGCATCTGCCTGTTAGGCGATGCCGGAGGCATGACCTAATAGGTTGCCTGTCAGTTTTACACTGACAGGCAATAATGCTTCGGTATACTAAGTATACCAAAGCATTATATATGCGATCGGCACATCGCATAGTGAAGTCCCCTGGTGGGACTAAAAAAAAAAATGTAAAACAGTTAAATAAAGTTTGTGAAAAAAAAAAAAAAAAAAAAAATATTTTTTTGCCAATGTAAGACATACCCCGAAAGTAAGACATAGTGGGGCTTTTGGGGATAAAAAGAAAGTAAGACACTGTCTTACTTTCGGGGAAACACGGTATCTAGTAATGCCCTTCGGCCTGTGTAATGCTCCCCCGGTCTTCCATGAGTTCGTTAATGACATCTTCTGTGACCTCCTCTATGTTTGTGTAGTAGTCTACGTTGATGACATCTTTATTTTTTCTCCAGATCCTATAACTCATCAGAGACATGTCCGTAAAATTTCCTGCGGTTAAGGGAGAATCGTCTGTACGCTAAGTTGGAGAAGTGCGTGTTTGAGAAAGATGCTCTACCCTTCCTGGGCTACATCGTCTCGAATCGAGGTCTCGAGATGGATCCTGAAAAGGTAAAGTCCGTCCTGGAATGGCCACGCCCACAAGGCTTGAGGGCCATACAGCGCTTTCTGGGATTCGCCAATTTTCACAGACAGTTCATCCCAAACTTCTCACTGATTTCTCCTATCTTTAACCTCACCATGAAGGGCATGAACGCCAAGGTGTGGACTCCTGAGGCAGAGTCCGCATTCAATAGCCTGAAGAGTGCCTTCACATCAGCCTCTATCCTCCATCATCCAGATGTTTCTCGACAATTCTCGTTGGAGGTGGATGCCACCTCTGTCGGTGCTGATGCACTCCTGTCCCAGAGAGGTTCCGAGGGCAAGTGAATGGTATGTGGATATTTCGCTAAGCTCTTCTCTTCCGCAGAACGCAACTACTCGATTGGGGATCGGGAGTTACTGGCCATCAAATTGGCTCTGGAGGAGTGGAGACATCTACAAGAGGGCGCAGCTCATCCTATCCTAATTTTTACGAACCACAGGAATCTGACCTATCTCCAGATGGCCCAACGGCTGAATCCTCGTCAGGCCAGGTGGTCGCTGTTCTTAACCAGGTTCCAGTTTGAGCTCCATTATCGCCCGGCTGAAAAAATGTGAGGGCCGATGCCTTGTCCAGGTCTTTCGAGACAGAAGACACCATGGAGATTCCACAGAACATTATTGATCCGTCTTGCATTGTCTCTGTCAACCCCCTGCAAGTTGGGGACATTCCTCCAGGGAGGACATTTGTGCGCCTGGCTGACAGAGGGAGAATCCTCCGCTGGGGACACTCCTCTAGACTGGCAGGTCACGCGGGTTCTTGCAAGACTCGAGATCTGATTGCCCGTCATTTCTGGTGCCCCCACGCTGCCCAAAGACATTATGGACTTTGTTTCTTCCTGTTCAGTGTGTGCAGCTAACAAGGTCGTTCACTCCAGACCTGCTGGCCTGCTCCAGCCATTGCCTGTGCCGTTGCTCCCTGGAAGCATATAGCTATGGACTTTATCAATGACCTGCCTCTCTCTGCTGGATGCGGTACTATCTGGGTGGTGGATCGATTATCGAAGATGGCCCACTTCGTTCCTCTAACCGGTCTTCCTTCTGCTACTCAACTGGCCAAGCTTTTCAACCAACACACCTTCCGCCTGCATGGCTTGCTGCAGCATATTGTGTCTGATCGGGGGGTTCAGTTCACCTCAAAGTTCTGGAGAGCCCTCTGCGGACTCCTAGATGGACTTTTCCTCAGCCTACCATCCTCAGTCCAGTGGTCAGGTCGAGAGGATCAATCAGATCTTGGAGAACTACCTACGCCACTTCATCTCCAAGCAGCATGATGACTGGGTGCAGTTGCTCCCGTGGGCTGAATTCTCATACAATAATCACACCAGCGAGTCCACAAGGAAGACGCCGTTCTTTATTGTCTATGGCCAACACCCACAAATTCCTCTCCCGATGCCTGATACGTCCGAGGTACCAGCTGCTGACACTGCTTTTAGGGACTTTCTGCAGATCTGGCAGCAGACTCGATCCTCCATCCTGCTCGCGGTCGACCACATGAAACGGAAGGCGGACACAAGAAGAGAACCCCCTCAGGCTCACTCACCTCCTGACGGCCGCAGCCATGGATCTGCGAGCGCTGGTCCCAGTCTCCTCCTCAGGAGACACCAGTTCTCACTTCCGCTCATCTCGGCCGGGTCCCGTAGGGTGCGTGCGCACGCTCGTGCTCGCTCTTAAAGGGGCAGCGCGCGCACCGGACTTTAAGGTTTAATTAGCCCATGAGCACCCTGGACTATAAGAAGGGCCTAGCCCCTTTTTCCCATGCCTGAGCGTTGTTGTCGTACCCAAATTTGTCTATGCAAATGGTCTCCTAGTGTCTTCCAGTTCCCAGTGTTTCCCGTACCTGTATCCCGTGCTATCCTGGTCAAGTGCCGTGCTGAGCTGTAGTCGTGCCGTGCTGCATACCATGCCTGTCCTGCTACACCACACCTGACGTCTGCTTGCTGCCTAGTCCCAGCCGAGCCTGCTCTGCTACTGTCCGAGCTGCCACAGGTACCCTATACGACCTATAGACTGTTACCTGCGCCCTGTTGGCCAGCTGCCATACCGCCAAGGCGGTATGGCCCAGTGGGTCCACGAACCCAACGTGACACTGGACTACAAAAGAGTAGGAGGAAGGACTTTTTATTTGGTGGATTGGAAGGAGTTTGGTCCAGAGGAGAGGTCCTGGGAGCCAGAAGAGAACCTCAGTGCCCCTACCCTCATTAAGAAGTTTCTCCCTCGCTCTGGCCCCAAGAAGAGGGGGCGTAAGAGGGGGGATACTCTAACATCCATGGCCGCACACCGTTGGGATTACTTACCCCTGGAGGCCGCAGCCATGGTCTGGGGAGCGCTGGCCTGCATCTCCTCCCCAGGAGGTGCCAGCGCTCACTTCCGCTCCATTCTGCTGTGTCCCGTAGGGTGTGCGCGTGCAAGCTCGCGCTAGGCCTTAAAGGGCCAGTGTGCGCACATGCAAAACATTAGTAATTAGTCCAATGATCACCCTGGACTATAAGAAGGGCCCTGTCCGTTTTCTCATTGCCTGAGCGTTGTTAGTATTTCTATGTTAGTCTTGCAAATGGTCCCTTAGTGTTATCCTGTTCCCGTTGTTACCAGTGCCCTGGTACCTGTACCCTGTGCTATTTGAACATGTTGGAGTCTAGTTGTGCTGCCGGTTCCGTCTGGTGTCTGCTGTCGAGGTCCCATCTGTGCCTAGCCGTTGCTACTGTCTTAACCACTACAGGTACCATTGTGCTTGGACTATTTATATATTGACTTGGCACTTCGTTGGCCAGCTGCTATCCCGCTACGGCGGTACTGGCCAGTGGGTCCAAATATCCACAGATCGTGTCAATATATGTTAATTCACCAAGGTCTTTGGTTTTTAAAACTGTTTGTTCTAGAAAGGAAAGTGATATTGGTGCGTGGTTAGACCACGTGATGTGGCCAAGAGAGGCCGAATCCACTGCTGGTATAAAATCACTATCAATTAAAAACATATCAATCCTTGTGTACGAAGTATGGGTATGAGAAAAATAAGTGAAGTCTCTTTCACCTGGATGTAAATACCGCCATATATCATGTAGGTGTTCTTCCTTCAACAATTGAGCTAAAGTTGGCCTACCCCTTCTAACTGTTCCTGTAGAATCCATATCTGAGTATACTCTGGAGTTAAAATCACCACAGACTATCAAAGAGCCCAGTTTGACTTTGCTCACCAGTTTAAAAAGTCTGCTAACAAAACATATTTGTTTCTGATTAGGGGCATACACTCCAACCAAAGATTTGATATATGAGAAGGTTATAGCATCTTTAATTTCAAAAAGCACACCGGCCTTCTTCCTTTCATTATTTGTTGTGAAGATATAAGGAAAATGTCTATGGGAACATCTAGGTGGACTGTTTTGTTTTAAACGAGTTTCTTGGGCACACACAATATCCCCCTTAGATTGTAAGGCTTCTCTCCAGAAGCTGGACATTTTAAACAAACTATTCAACCCATGGGAATTAAGGGAAATTATTTTAAACACCATATTGAGAGTACATAAGGAAAATGAAGTTGTTTCAACCTGTCAGACATTTAATAACCACCATTATCATATGAGAGCTGAAAATAAAAATAATGAGTATAACATAAAAACAATTCACAACAAGGCCACACAAAATTTGGAAACAGAGTAATATGGGGGGGGGGGGGGTAGGTAATGAAAGCACTAGAAGTGCTACAAACTAGTTATGACTCCACCGGTAGAGGGACCTACGCTAAGGAATTAACTTTCATAAAATTCCATAATGCAATGATATTATGGAAAGAATCTACTATAATAATGAGGGGGTTTACAAATGGTATTGTACAGTATGATATGAGTAGACATGAGAAAATCCTTCGTATCCTAAAGCGATAACTATTTCTTACACACTGTCTTCATTCCTTAATCCTATATCCTATGCAAACTATAACAATAAGCTGTGTTTCTCATGAAACAAAGTCAATCAATGTTCATAAGGCATGGGTCCATCAGAAGGTAGCACCTGAAAAGGAAAGCATCAAAAAAAAAGAGAAAGGCAATATAAGCTTAATTATACAGCAGGCACCTCATGCCATTCCTCTTCAATCCTTGTAGGAACACCGGGTGACGATAGGTGTGCAGGTAGGCGAGTAGATGTGGAAGGCAGCAAATTCCAGTCTTTGATAAATTTAAGGGCTATTGTAGGAGAGGAAAAAACATGGAGAGTACCATCTTTATGGAATAACAACTTGTCCGGAAGTCCGCTGCGGTATGGAATATGATTGTCGCGGAGTGCTTTAGTAATTGAGAACTCCCTCCGTTTGGCAAGAGTGGCAGCGGACAAATCCGTGAAGACGGTGATGTCCTTACAAGCTTCCGGAAGAAGAGACTACTGTTTAAAGAATTTAATGAAGGCCTTCTTTACATTAAAAAAGTGAAATTAGGTTATACATCTCTAGGTAGACTTAGGTTTTGGTAGCAGATGAATACGATCCAGCACTTTTTTAATTTCAGAAAGATCAGGCAGGAGAGCTGAAATAATGTCCACCACATATTTATACAGCTGGTCATTGGTAACAGATTCAGGGATACCCCTTAGCCTGACGTTGTTCCTACGAGAACTGTCTTCAGCATCTGCAAGTTTAGAGGCTTGCCTTTCCAGTTCTTCTAGGTTGCTCACTTTGTCTATAAGATCATTATGTGAGCCCGTCAGTTCTGCCATCTTAGATTCTAAGTGATCTGTGTGGACACCAATGCTTTATATTTCCGCTTGTAGAGTGTGAAGCCTCCTGAAGATATTTACATAGTGAAGTCAGCATGCACCATAGTCTTTTCCGTATTAGCGGAGGAAGTATTCTGTAAAGGACTACTAGAACTTCCACTGCTGCCACTACCTGCTGGTGACGAGAATGCCATGATATTGTTAGAGCGTAAGGCTTCGTTCACATCTGCGTCAGGGCTCCGTTCCGACGGAGCTTTACATCGGAACGGAGCCCTGACTGACACGAACCGAAACCATAGGTTTCCGCTTCCATCACCACTGATTTCAATGGTGACGGATCCGGTGCCAATGGTTTCAGTTTGTCTCCATTGTACAAGAGTTCCGTCAGAGGGATGCGTCGCCATGGCTGCATAAGTATGAAACTTTTTTTTTTATGTGGTTTCCTGCAGCGGATATTCCGGCTTAAAAATTGCACCACAATTCAATTTGGTACGTTTTTTTCAGCCGGAATTCCCTGCGGCGCCCAGGGCGGATACAACGTGTGCTTTTACGCAGCGTATCCAGCCCGTGTGAACGTACCCTAATACTCACGTGCTGCTGCATCTACTCCGTCAAGGCAAACGTTGTCCAGTTTCTGTGTGCACATAGACCCAGTTCAAGTCCAGAGAGCGTCTGAGTGGTGAAGTATATATGTGTATATATATATATATATATATATATATATATATATATACATACAATTTCTTAGGGTATGTTCACAAAGGGCGGATTCGCTGCGTAAATGTACACAGCGTATCTGCCCTCAGGGAAATTGTGGTGCCGATTTTCGACCCGGAATGTCCGCTGCAGAAATCCTGCAATGAAAAACAAAATGGATATACTTACCATGGCGACACGTCCCTTCAACGTTCTGCAGCCCTGGGATGGTTTCATCCCATGTGACCGCTGCAGCCTGTGATTAGCTTCAGCAGTCACATGGGATGAAACGTTATCCCAGGAGGCTTGCCTGGACTAGGAAAGCACAGAATTCTGGTTAATTATAACTTTTTTTCCCCCTGAGTTGCGATTTGTTGCGGAATTATCTCCCCGTTGAATTCAATGTGGAAAACGTTTACTGTGCATTTTTTTATTTTTTAATAAACTTTATTTAACTAATTATTTATTTTTTAGTCCCTCTAGGGGACTTCACAAGGCAATCTTCTGATCTCTATGCTTTAGTATACTCAGTATACCAAAGCATTAATGACTGTTAGTGTATAACAGACAGTCTATTTGGCAACTTATTGCTGCAATGTAGAAAATATGTAGTAATAGCAAATAAAAGTGTAATACCCGCGGCCGCGGACTGCCAGAATCCCCCTTTTACCGGCAGCCGCGACCGTAGGACTATGCCTCCCCGTAGGTGTGCTCTGCTCTCTGCCTCCTCTCCCTGTCCCATAGGTTGCGCACGCACGCTTGTGCCAATTCTTAAAGGGTCAGAGTGCGCACCAGTAAAGTTGTCCCCAGCCTATCCCTTCACACCCTGAGTGATCCTGTCCCTTTCCCCAGTGCCTGAGAAATGTTAGTTCTAACCCAGTTAGTCTGCGAAGGTTCCGTATCCAGTTCCCTGTAACCTGTGTCCATGTCGAGTCCTGTATTTATGTAAAGTATCGTCACGAGCCCAGTGTATGTGACGAGTCCAGTATCCATGTCCAGTGTCCGTAACGAGTCCAGTATCCATGTCCACTATCCGTGATGAGTCCAGTTTCCGTGACGAGTCCAGTATCCGTGTCCAGTATACGTGACGAGTCGTGTCCGTGACCAGTTCTGCTTCCGATAATCCAGCTTCTGAAAATCCAGCACAAGCCAGTTTCCAGCTATCCAGCACAAGCCTACCTCCTGTAATCCGGCACCCGCCTGCCATCAAGGTACCATCGACCAGTGACTGTCCTATACTTTGTCTGGCCAGCTGCTACTGCGCTATGGATGAGTAGCCGTGTGGGTCCACTGTCCCAGTGGATGTTACAAAAAGGAAGTACAAAGACTATACCATTTGGATGTAAAGAACACATATAAACACCATGACCTGGTTGATTTTTCATTTTTGACCTGTGCGATCCTTTAGAGAGGATCTGTCACTAGTTTATTAATGCCCTATCTCCTAACTAATCTAATAGGCGCTATGATGCTGATAACTACAGTGTAATTTTTTTTTCAAAAACGTTTATTATTTGCAAAGTTATGTGCATTTTTCTAAATATGCTAATTTGTCTATATTGCCAAATGGGAGGTTACTCCTTCCTTTCACTCTGGGCGGTATAATGTTTTCTGTATGACTCTGTCTAATCAGCATCATACAGTTCTACTCTTCTCAGCCCAGCAACACAGTGTGATCCACAGCCGGAGATATGGCTATTTGAAGTGATCCCCCTTTCCTCCAGCCTCAGTCTCTCACACTGTGTGAAGCAGCTTTATGCTAATTAGACAGCATCTGAGGCTGTGAGATAGCTACACCTCAGGAGAATCGTTGGCGTTGACACCCACTTGTCTAGTATAGGCTCATTTGCATATTTAGAAAAAAGTTCACAACTTTTAAAATAAACTTTTTGGGACATAATTTTCACTAGCATTATCAGTGTGACAGCGCCTATTATATTAGCTATGAGATTGGGCATTACTAAAATAGTGACAAATCCTCTTTAAGGCCCAAAATTGCTGCTTCCTTAAGGGGTTGTATAGGATTAGACAAAAACTGCAGCTTTCTTCCAAAAAAAAACAGCTGCACACCTGTCCACAGGTTGTGTGTGGTACTGCATTTTAACCCTATTCAGTTCCATAGCGCTGAGCTGCAATGAGACAAAACCCATGAACAGGAGTGATGCTGTTCCTGGAAGAAAGCAGTCATGTTTTTGATTTAAATAATCAAATTTTTATTGAATTTTTTGAGAATTTATTACAACCTGAAACAGATAGGAGACCATTCCAGAGAGAAAACAAGTAGTATAAGTAACATGCCATACATATTTTATGCAATGCATTGTGTGCTAATAGAAATATGATATCCACAATGTCCGCCAGGGAAAAAAAAATAAAGCCAAGCCATGTTTTTCTAATCTTGTAAAATCCCTTTAAGGGATAAAATACTTAATAATTTTCTCTTAATTATTTACTGGTTTGTGATCACTGAACAATTTTGAAATGCGTGCTTATTTATTAAAACAATCTAACAGAAAACCTGGCCTTGTTGCCCATAGCGACCAGTCCCAATGCAATTTATTTTTTCCCAGAACAGTTTAAGAAATTAAATCTATTTAAATAATGAAGCCCATGGCGCCTTGCAGTTTTTGAGTAGGTATCCTTGTTCCGATTCAATTTCCTATCAACAAACTCCTATTCAGGCCCCAATTTTCTTTTTTTATGGATATTTATACTAACTATAATGATTAGTAGGAATTTTTGTTTTTTACAAGAAAGAAAAAAAACCATTACAGCTCAAATGGGTATCTTGGCAACATGAGAGGAAGCATAGAAGTAGATATCTAGTGTAATGTCAATGAGCTGTTGAATACCCAACCCAACATGGGAAAAAATTGTAAAAGACTGAATTCTATAGGAAAATAGACCCAAGAGTCAGAAAAGCAACAGAAGAATTGAAAGAAATACAGTAGAAGAGAGAAAAAAATTTGGGAGAGGGGGGGGGGGGGGGGGAGGTCCATCAGACAGAACAGAACTAGGAGCACACATCAGTTAGTGGTTAATGTTTATAAAGTCTAATTAGATGGTTGTGTGTAAGAGATCCAGCATGACCACATAAGTTTAAATTTATTTGGTCTACCTAAAAGAATAGAGGTGTGTTTCTCGTTCCCCATATACCAGGAATGGTGCCTCTTGACTTCTGAGAAAAGGAGGTTATCCCTCTTCCAGCTATGGACGATTGTTTATTTAAATGCCAGAAAATCAAAGGAAATACAAATTTGGGATAGTTTTGGTATACCTACTATAAGTCTTTCAAATGTCTAATGAAAGAAGCATAGCCCCAATGCCACAAACTTTACACTAATGAAGCAAGTGGGCTACCCGTCTGATGTTATCTGAGGCCTGTCTAGAAGGAACTAAGCCAACTTGATCCCTTCCCCACCAGGAGCCCCAAAACATGATTCAAGCGTAAGGCCAGTATTTTGGCCAAAAGCTTAACCGCTCTGTTCATGAGGAAAATTGACCCAATTAGGAAAGACTTTATCAGGCTTCGGGATCATGGAGACGGTGGCAAGCAATGTGGTTGGATTTGGGCTGGTTTTACCCACTAATGTTTTTAAAAAGGAAGGTAGATTTATGGTCAAAATGTAAGAGAACTTTTTATAATAAGATGCATTCGCCTGGGCTTGGTCTTTTGCTGATTTTAAGTTGTTCAATGGCAAAAGTCACTTCTTCATCCACAATGTCCACTATACGAGTGTCTCTTAGGGATCGCGGTATGGGTGGTAACGTGACAAAGGAGAGGAAGGATGAGACAGCCTCAAGGTTTGGGGGAGTTGGCTTAGAGTACAAAAGTGCAATATGTCGCTACAATTTCTCCAGAATACGTTGAGGGTAAGGCTGGGTTCACACACCCTATTTACGGACGTAATTCGGGCGTTTTAACCTCGAATTACGTCCGAAAATACGGCTCCAATGCGCCGGCAAACATCTGCCCATTCATTTGAATGGGCTTTACGATGTTCTGTGCCGACAGTCATTTTTTTTACACGCCGCTGTCAAAAGACGGCGCGTAAAAAAGACGCCCACGTCAAAGAAGTGCCTGTCACTTCTTGGGACGTAATTGGAGGCGTTTTCCATTGGCACCATAGAAAAACAGCTCCAATTACGTCCGTAATGGACGCAGCGAAAAACGCCGGCAACATGCCATTACGTCTGAAATTCAGGAGCTGTTTTCTCCTGAAAACAGCTCCGTGATTTCAGCCGTGATGGATGCTGCCGTGTGAACATACCCTTAGAAGTCACTGTCTGATTCTCTTTTGATATTCTACAACTCTAAAGTGCTTAGAGCGCTTGCAAACTCTTCAAACACTGAACCAGTGAAGCTTAGCCAATTAATGGTATTCCATTACAACTTTGCTATTTATTAGTATTCTTTTTTATCAAGTAAAAGCCCAAATAAGAATACGTTTACACAAATTTATGGTGGAAAATAACAAATCTGTGATGTTTAACTTACTATTATCATGCAGTATTGATCCAGAAGACTGTAATAACAAAACCTAGTAAGTAGATATTTCCTACTATTCTTAATGTAAGGATATATTTTTTTGGGCTAACTAGCAAGGTCTTGTTTTTTTATCAGGTTTGAAAATGTCAGTCCAGTTATACTCTCCCATTAAACTCGTGCATCATACTCTCTGGGCATTGTATGGTTTGGTACCAGACTGGCAATTAACATTGATATATAAACATTTCCCGACAAAGGCACCAATTTGGTGCTGAAATGCACTGCCTTGTTCTACTAAATAAAGGATTAACCCCACTAGTGTCCTGATTTTGGAATAGGGTCCATCAGCAGCATGTTATTCCTACATTTTTGCTCTGCACATATTGTATATAAATAGATAGTAACACAAATCTGTGTCAGCATTTGATATATTTGTAGTAATTAAGTTATGGAAGTCACTTATTCCCATGTATAATAACATTTACCTAATTTTCTTGATTAATGCAATGTATCCTCTTAATTATTAAATGGTCCCTATCATTTCAAAAAGCTTCTGACAGGTCATAATAAGTACGGTCGAAAAAAGACATGTCCGTCAAGTTCAGCCAAGGGATGGGAGAAAGGGAAGGGAATGCGAGAAACTATAGAACCTTGTTTTATCCCTATTAATTCAGAGGAAGGTTTAATTCGATCAACATTCAAACAAAAATTTTACACATTCATATAGGAGTTGATATTTTTGGAAAATATCTAAAGCCTTTTTTAAATCTACTGTCCCTGCTGTGAGCAGCACCTGCGGTCGGCTATTCCATAGATTCACAGTTCTCACAGTAAAGAAGGCTTGTCGTCTCTGCAGGTTGAACCTTTTTTCTCCAGACGGAGGGAGTGCCCCCTTGTTTTTTAAAGGGGGTTTTACATGGAACAGGATTTCACTATATTTCTCGTATGGGCCATTCATATATTTATATAAGTTAATTATGTCACACTTAGGCCTCATGCACACGACCGTATTTTTTCCCACCCGTAAATACTGGCGTAAATACGGGTCCGGTGTCACACGTATTCCACCCGTTTTGCACCAGTATTAACGAACCCGTGCCCGTAAATATGGGTCCGGTGTCACACGTATTCCACCCGTATTTACGAGCACGTTTTTGGCGGCAAAATAGCACTGCACTAATCGGCAGCCCCTTCTCTCTATCAGTGCAGGATAGAGAGAAGGGACAGCCTTTTCTGTAATAAAAGTTAAAGAAATTCATACTTACCCGGCCGTTGTCTTGGTGACGCGTCCCTCTCTTCACATCCAGCCCGACATCCCTGGATGACGCGGCAGTCCATGTGACCGCTGCAGCCTGTGATTGACCTGTGATTGGCTGCAGCGGTCACATGGCCTGAAACGTCATCCAGGACGTCGGGCCGGATGTCGAGAGGGACGCGTCACCAAGGGAACGGGCGGGAGACCGGACTGGAGGAAGCAGGAAGTTGTCGGTAAGTATGAAAGTCTTTTATTTTTATTTTTTACAGGTTTATACTGATCGGTAGTCACTGTCCAGGGTGCTGAAAGAGTTACTGCCGATCAGTTAACTCTTTCAGCTCCCTGGACAGTGACTATTTACTGACGTCGCTTAGCAACGCTGCCGTAATGACGGGTGCACACATGTAGCCACCCGTTATTACGAGAGCTCCATAGACTTCTATGGACTGTCCGTGCCGTTATTACGGCCTGAAATAGGACATGTTCTATCTTTTTTAACGGCACGGGCACCTTCCCGTGAGAAAACGGGAAGGCACCCGTCGCCAATAGAAATCTATGAGCCCGTTATTACGGGTCGTGATTACGACCCGTAATAACGGGCGTTTTTACGGTCGTGTGCATGAGGCCTTAGTCGTCTCTTTTCAAGGCTAAATAGGTTTAATTATTTTAATCTTAGATTCTCCATGCCTCTTATTAGTTTACTTGCTCTTCTTTGTATTATTTCAAACTCCAGAGCATCCAGTGACGTTTTCAGGGTGTCTGCATTTAAATCTTTCCCACTCCGAGAAGCACCATGTTTATTTGGCGAGCAGGAGGAAGAAACAGGGCAAGAGCTTACCTACCAAAGTAATCTTGCAAAAGAACACGGCAGCATAAAAGGAGGAAATGTTCTTATGCTGCATACTAATGCCATAGGTAGTCCGAAAAGGCCTTTATTGTAGAATGATTCTTTAACTTTACTTTTCACATTCTTTACCTTTTCAGGCTGTGATGGACGCTTGCCAGTGCTGACGTTTCCTTTGCATCTAGTCTAGTACTTACATGCAGTGTAAGGCCTCATTTACACGAGCGTGTGCGTTTTGCGCAGGCAAAAAAACGCAGCGTTTGGCGTGCGCAAAAGGCACTTGACAGCTCCGTGTGTCATCAGTGTATGATGCGCGGCTGCGTGATTTTCGTGCAGCCGCCATCATAGAGATGAGGCTAGTCGACGTCAGTCACTGTCCAGGGTGCTGAAAGAGTTAACTGATCGGCAGTAACTCTTTCAGCACCCTCGACAGTGAATTCCGATCACAATATACATCAACCTGTGAATAAAAAAAAGCCGTTCATACTTACCAAGAACTTCCTGCTTCCTCCAGTCCGGTCTCCCGGCCGTTGCCTTGGTGACGCGTCCCTCTCTTGTCAGCCGGCCCCACCTCCCTGGATGACGCGGCAGTCCATGTGACCGCTGCAGCCTGTGATTGGCTGCAGCCTGTGCTTGGCTGCAGCTGTCACTTGGACTGAATTGTCATCCCGGGAGGTCAGACTGGAGGAAGAATCCGGGAGTTATCGGTAAGTCAGAACTTTTTTTTTTTTTTTACACGTTCGTGTATATTGTGATCGGAAGTCACTGTCCAGGGTGCTGAAACAGTTTAACTCTTTCAGCACCGTGGACAGTGACTGTCTCCTGACGTCGCGTACCGGAACATTTTTTGCCGGGTTCGGTCAAAACGAGTTCGGCCGAACCCGGTGAAGTACGGTTCGCTCATCTCTAATTTGACACTCCGTTTGGCTGTTTGTAAACAGAAAAGCACGTGGTGCTTTTCTGTTTACATTCATCCTTTTGACAGCTCTTGCGCGAATCACGCAGTTCGCACGGAAGTGCTTCCGTGCGGCATGCGTGGTTTTCACGCACCCATTGACTTCAATGGGTGCGTGATGCGCGAAAAACGCACGATTATAGAACATGTCGTGAGTTTTACGCAACGCACTCGCGCTGCGCAAAATTCACGCATTGTCTGCACTGCCCCATAGAGTAATATAGGTGCGTACGACACGCGTGAAAAGCACGCGCGTATATTACGCTCGTGTAAATGAGGCCTAAAGGTGTATTCCGAGTTCAGCAAAAAAATGGACAAAAAGCAGAAATAGCGTTAAAATCATAAAATAACCACCACCCGTCTTTATTTACTTTGCTGCAGTGATGATGTGCCCATATACCCTTGTGACCGTTCCAGCCTATCACGGGTACGACATTGCTGCAGCCAGGTAGACAAAGATTGGCGGGGAGCACTGGAGTGGCGGCACAATTTATCAGGAAAAAATTGGTGATTGTATTATTAATATAATTCCTGCTTCTTGCCCATTTTTTTGCTAAACTTAGAAAACCCCTTTAGTGGTCAGTTTAGATATGAGTAATCACTTTCCAAATTTCTCCTTTTATCTCTTATGGTGATACTTGTGAAAAAGCCAAATGCAAAATACGTAATGAATATTAAAGCAGCATGTGCAGGAAAAAAACGAATTCCTCCACAAAAAAATATATTCTGTGCATAAAGAGTAAGCGGTCGTTGATGTGTTGAAATCTATGAATGAAACAGAAGTCAGGACCTCCTTTAACCCCTTACTGCTGCAGCCAGTTTTGGCCTTTCTAACAGAGCCCAATTTTTCTAATCTGACATGTGTCACTTTATGTGGTAATAACTTTGGAATGCTTTCACATATCCAAGCGATTCTTAGGGTATGTTCACACGGCAGCGTCCGTAACGGCTGAAATTACGGGGATGTTTTCCGGAAAAAACATCCCCGTAATTTCAGCCGTAACGGCATGTGCAGGCGCTTGAACGCCGCGTCCACTACGGACGTAATTGGCGCTGCTTTTCATTGGAGTCAATGAATAACGGCTCCAATTATGCCCCAAGAAGTGACAGGTCACTTCTTTGACGCGGGCGTCTATTTACGCGCCGTCATTTGACAGCGGCACATAAATATACGCCTCGTGTGAACAGACAAACGTCAGCCCATTGCTTTCAATGGGCAGATGTTTGTCAACGCTTTCAAGCCGCATTTTTCGGACGTAATTCGGGGCAAAAACGCCCGAATTACGTCCGTAATTAGTGTGTGTGAACATACCCTTAGATTGTTTTTTCATGAAACGTTGTACTTTGTGTTAGTGGCAAATTTTGGTTGATAAATTCTGTGGCTACTTATGAAAACGCCAAAAAGAATAACAACAATAAAAACAAATTGCATTTTCAAAATTAAAATTTCTCTGCGTGTAAGACAAATAATCATACCATAAAAATGTATAATAATTAACATTTCCCATATGTCTACTTTATGGTGGGATAATTTTTTATGTCCTTTTATTATTTTAGGACGTTAGTATGCCTATGGACCAATTCAGTACTGAAGTGGCTTTGAGGAGCCTATATATTAAAAGCCCTCCCAAAATCACCCCATTTTAAAACCTGTACCTCTCAAAGTATTCAAAACCGCATTTAGTAAGTTTTATGTTAACCTTTTAGATATTTCACAGGTATTATGGAGAAATGTAAAAATGCCACCTTTCTGCAGATATTCCAATTTAATCCATTTTATTCTGTAACACAGCAAGTGTTAGCAGAAAAATGCAACTCAATCCTTATTACACTAAGGGTATGTGCACACGGCCTATTTTCAGACGTAATTCAGGCGTTTTACACCTCGAATTACGCCTGAAAAGACGGCTCCATTACGTCTGCAAACATCTGGCCATTGCTTGCAATGGGTTTTATGATGTTCTGTTCAGACGAGGTGTAATTTGATGCGTCGCTGTCAAAAGACGGCGCGTAAAAATACGCCCGCGTTAAAGTGGTGCAGGACACTTCTTGGGACGTTTTTGGAGCTGTTTTTCATTGACTCCAATGAAAAACAGCTCCAATTAAATCCGTAAAAGACGCCGCGAAAAAAGGAGTACACTTGCAAAAACGTCTGAGATTCAGGAGCTGTTTTCGCCTGACGTATTTTGCGTTTGAACATACCCTAATTCTGCAGTTTTTAGAAATATCCCATACATGGCCCTAGTGTGCTACTTGACTGAAACCCAGGCCTTTAGAAGCAAAGGAGCACCTAGTGGACTTGGGGCCTCGAACCATTATAAGTTTGCAGAGGCCTTGAGCTGCCCAAACATAAAGAACACCCTCAAAAAGAACCCACTTTATTAACTATACACCTAAAAGAAGTTATCTAGGGGTGTATTGAACATTTTGACACCACTGGTGTTTCATAGACTTTTTTTTTAATTTGGGCCGTGAAAATAGAATATTATATTGTTAGGAAAGGTCCGTCTCTTTAAGATTACCATGACTACTAGTCTAGCATTCGGGGCGGTTCTGGTTTTAGTTGCTGAGCCTATCCCACTTCTGTCCCTCTTCCTATCAGATTGAAGGATGGAGTATTTAACCCCTTCCCGTCATTTGACGTATCCATACGCCAAAGTCGGGTAGGGGAAGTATGGAGCGGGCTCACGGTGTCGGCTGTTTGTTACAGCCGATACCTCAGAGTAACTAGCGGCTTCGCGCTCGAGCCCGCTAGTTTAACTCGTTAAATGCCGCGGTCAACAGAGACCACAGCATTTAAATCATTAGAAAGAGGGGGGCGACCCCCTCTAACAGCTCATGGCACCCAGGTCCGCCATCTTTGTACACCTATTAAGCCCTGCCTCCGGCAGGGCTTAATAGTTGCCTGTCAGAATCACGATATACTGCAATACATTAGTATTGCAGTTTATCGTGCAAGCGATCGAACGATCGCTGGTTGAAGTCCCCTAGGGGGACTAATAAAAAAAAAAGTAAAAATGAGTTAAATAGTTTTTTTTTTGTGCGTAAAAAAAAATATTAAAAGTTAAAAAAAAAAAACCTTTTCCCATTTTCCCCCTAGAGCATAGTAAAAAAATAAATAAACATAATTGGTATCGCCGCGTCCGTAAAAGTCTGAACTATTACAATATATCATTATTTAACCCGCACGGTGAACGCCGTAAAAAAAATAAATTGTGAACGCCAGAATCTCTATTTTTTGGTCACCTAATCTCCCACAAAAAATCAAATAAAAAGTGATCAAACCATCGCATTTACACCAAAATGGTATTATTAAAAACCACAGCTTATCCCGCAAAAAATAAGCCCTCATACCACTTAATCAACGGAAAAATAAAAAAGTTGTGGCTCTCGGATTTGGCGACACAAAATAGATTTTCTTTTTTACACTTATGTTTTGACTTGTAAAAGTAGTCAAATCTATATATATTTGGTATCGCCGTAGTCGTATTGACCCAGAGAATAAAGTTAACATGTTGTTTTAATTTCACAGTGAATTCCGTAAAAACGGCGCGCAAAAAACCATGGAGGAAGCGCTGTTTTTTTCATTTTCTAACCCACAAATAATTTTTTTCCAATTTCCTAGTACATTATGTGGCAAAATAAATGAGGCTACGAAAAACTACAACTCGTCCCGCAAAAACTTTTGGAAGGTGGGGAGGAAAAAACGAAACTGAAAATCTGAAAAAGGGCTACGGCGTGAAGGGGTTAAATCTGGGTTCGTTCTGTTTTCTTTGCTTGTGATTTTCCTGGTCTCCATGTGTTTGATCAAGCTATTGACTGTACCCTGTTCCTTTTGACTATTTGCACTTTTTGGAACTGGACCTCAGCTTGTCTCTGGATTACTCTCTGCTTACTGATTTGGACTTTCTGCTCCCAGCTGGTTTTGACCTCTGCAATCCCTGATATCCACTAGCTTTGTGATTTGAACTTTCTGTTTACCCTCTGGCTGTCTTGTTATCTGTTCTGGCATTGTCACTCTTATCCAACAGCGAACTCTTTTAGAGAAACCTGGGTTCTATGCAGCAAAATCCATCCTGTCTTGTGGTCGGCTCTGGCGAAAAACATAGCATAGCCTTAGTTTCTGTTGATCAGAGTTGTGACGGATTTGGGGTTGCAGATTTATTTGCACGCTCATTCCTAACAGTCTCCAGCAGCCTTTGGGGAATTGCTCACCTAGCAATTCCATAAACTTCCACCCTGGGGATTGCTCAACTGGTGATCACGTAACATATTTTTTTCCAATAATGTAGTTTTAGCTAAAATGTTTAATTTTCATAAGAAATATAGAAGAAAAACAAAAAACGAAGGAATGTTCTGGCCTACACATCATGGTGTATTTTCATCCCAGCCTTACAAAAGCAATAACTTTTTTTTATTTTCCCATCGACGTAGACGGCCTGTTTTTTATTATTACAGGACGAGCTGTAGTTAATACCATTTTGAGATACGTGGTACTTTTGATCAATTTTTATTTCATTTTTTTTGGGAGGCACAGTAAATAAAAACAGCAATTCTGGCTTTATTTTTTGTACAGCGTTCACTGTGCGGTATAAATAACGTAATAGCGATATGCCATCACTTTATAACATCGGAATACCCCTTTAAATCACTATAATTAGGGGGTTAGTGAGACTGCCATTCAGTTCCTACGCTTAATTCCCATTAGTTTTGTAGCCATTAATTCCGCTAAAAGGGAAGGAGTAATCCAAGCCCATTCCGCTAGACCACCTTTTACATAAATCCTGGATTTATATAGTGTTTAACCCTTTCCCTGCCAAGGACGTATCATAATTCCAGTCAGGGATGCACTTCAATAGCCAAGAACAAATATCGGATACGTTCTTGCTACTAACAATTGTAAGGATCGCATATATTTGCAGATCTCACGGTCTGAAGGAGGAAAGGGGGGCTGTGCTGGCAGCGTGTCAGGATAGGAGAATATGTAATCCTCCTCTAACTTGTCGTTGATCACAAGAGGAGGGGTAACATTAACTTTTGTTCATGTTTATACCGATGTTATCAATCAGAGAGAATACTTGTTCTCTGATTGTCACATATGGGGGTCTATTTGCTTTGCAGAAAATAAGTGATAAGATGAGCAGTAGCTTATCTAATCAGTCTCCTATGCCTAATTAGGCCCTTCATTATCTCCCCAACCAGAGTGTTTACCATCGTCCGGTTTGCAGCATCAAATAAGGATTCGTTCACATTTGCATTGGGACTCCGTTAATGGGTTTGCACCGGATCTGTCACCATTGAAATCAATGGTGATGCAAACGGAAACCCATGGTTTCCGTTTATTTAAATTTGGATCCAGTTCATGGGTTCCCCTGACGGAAAAGTCAGACGGAACCCATGAATGGAGTCCCAACACAGATGTGAACGAAGCCTAAGTTGCACCAAGCATCAATAAAGTTTGGACATTTTACACTGTCCACTTTCTGTATTAGTTAACGCATTAAATGAGGTTTATGGAATTGCGATTATTGATTAGGATTAGGCTGCGTTCACACGTTGTGTCCAATTTGTTTTTTGCTGAAATTCTCGCAGAACCGCACCCGAACGGAGCAGTTTTGCTGCAATTTTTTTTGCAGCAAATTGTGTCAAAAAACGTGTTTTGACTACGATGTGTGTATACAGCCTTAGAGTTTGCATTGAAGAATGGAAAATATATACCTAAAATTTTTTTTATTCGCGGGTAGAAATTGGTTGCCGCTTTCCTGTGGTTTTACCATTTCTTTAATATTCGCCTGTAAACATAAACATATGTGATATGTATGAACTCCTCCCATCTTAGGTCACATGCACACAATGCATATTAAGTCCGGATTTACCACACAAATTTTACTGTGGCAAATCCGAAGTGTAACGCGGTACCAGCAAATTAAATGACGTCATGTAATTTTATCTACACGTTGCAGAATTTTTCCGCACATAAATCAATATATCTTGCGTTTCCGTGTCAGAATGGTATCTGACAAGTTTATAAAAAAAAAAAGCGTCAAAATCCGCAGCATATAATCTGCACCTGTTTTCGTATCAAAATGTAAAAACTGCATCCAAAAATGCAATATAAGAGTTTTTTACTTGCTTTTATCTGTGGGTTTGATGCAAATTCCGCAACGTGTGCATGTATCTTTACAGTTCTTTGCAGAGTACATTTTGTTTGATTAAGGGGTCTGCTTGAGCACGCATTTTAGTCACAAAGTTGAATTTTAATGCAATTCATAGAAATGATTCCTGTTTGTCACAAAGTTACATGAAGGGGGACATAGCTGCCAACAGCGCGTCAGGATAACTGCCAGGTTGTCTGCTTTACAGAAATATATAGGATTTGCAGGTGCACTCACTTTTTAACAGTGTAATCCTTGTATTTTATAGCTTGTTTTTCCAATTTCCACCTCAAAACCAGATTTTCAACCTCTTTCATTCTGTTGATTTTATGAAGGTGTGAGCATGTGCAGCTGGGCATAAGTGGCATTAATAAACTCTGCACACATTGAACTTTGATTTTTATGATGTGTGATTAGTCTAATTTTCTGCTGCGGTCACATTTTTAGCTACAAATATAAAATTTGTATGCATTTTTTTTTTTTTTTATTAAAAATTATATTTTGCCTTCCCAAAAAATTGCATGCTGCCACATAGGTTTATAAAGGGCTGAGAGGCATTTTGACAATGTGCCAGGTATCCACTTTCAAAAAATATGTAGGTATGGGGTTTTAGCATGATTTTTTTCTTTTGTAATTTACGTTTTATTTGTACATTATTTCAAAAGTGTGAAAATTGTCCCCGCTACCAGAGTGGCAAAATGTAAAGAAGCAAAACAAATAAATGGCAGCGAAAGGGTTAAAGTAAAGCTCAACACAATACCTGGACCTTTAAAAGCTGCATGCATTTTTTTTCTTTACCATCTTCATTTTTTTATGTTTCTTTGAATTTGACCTTTTTAGGGCTTGTCCACACGTAGCGGAATTGCGGTGTATTTTCCGTGCGGAACTGCGGAAAAGAAAAACGTAGTAGAACACAGTAGCAGCATAGTGGGTGAGATTTAACAAATCTCATCCACACACTGCGTAAAAATTCCGACAAGAAATCGACCTGCGGAGCATATATTTCGTTCCGCAGCTTGTCAATTCCTGCTTCGGAAAATGGACTGAATGGCTGTGTTTTACAGAGATGTCACCATCTCCGAGCATTGAAAAAAACACAGCAAAATATGCACCCTTTTCTGCAGTATAAAACGCAGGAAATGGTGCATTTTTCCCCCAGCGGAATGTCTGCTACTTTCAATTGTATTTCTGCAGAGGTTTTCTGCAGACATTCCGCTAAGTGTGGACAAGCCCTTACTTTTTCAGGGTAGCTCATTGGATAAATTAGAGCCCAGTAAACATTTCCATTTCAGTGATATGTGCAGCAAATCCTCTTCATCTGCTGCATAATCACGGTGTCATCACAGCAAACTGTATTGTGACACATACTACACATTCTCTATCTTCCACCTGCAGTGTGAGATTCTTATATCCTTCACTCAGGCAGCCAATGGTCCTCCCTTTCCCCCTCCAGCTGCTGAGGATTCCTATCCATGAGGAAGACGACCATTCTGTCCTTGAAACGTGCTAAAGTTTTCGCTTGTCCATGCCCTGTACTACTTACTACCTGTGACGTCACAGTTTAGTTCTTGAACACTAGCCGCACGTGAAGCGCCACCGCCTGGAGGGGTGTTCCGCAGTACTAGCAAACCATCGTTACTTTTTTGTTTTTCTACTCACCAAAGAATCGGGATGCTGTGCTAAATCATGAGTATGAGAGCATAACCCAACTACTCCCCAACAGCTGTCTGACCTAGAGGTGAGATGTCCGGTATCTCAGCAGAGTACATTCCCTATTACTACTTTTTAGATGTATTAGCTCGCTTAACCCACTGTGTGATATACTCAGCAAGCGTGGTTGTGTGGCTACCGTGGGACCAGGTGAGTTATCCTGAGCCGTGGTGTTTGACTAATTCACTGGATGCGCAACACCTATAATGTAATATTATTTGAACCAGTTTTTTCTGATAATTCTGTCGTGGGTTTACCTTTACGTGTGTGGTGCTCACTACAGTCCCTGATTGAAAGAATGTGCTGCGGTTGTGTCTTTATAAATATTATAGTACAGTGCCTATATAGAGTATTCACCCCAATATATATATATATATATATATATATATATTCATGTTTTATTTCATAACAAATAAAACTGAAGCAATGTATTTAAATTTATGATCAACAGAAAATGATTTTGTAACGTCAAAGTTAAAACAAATGTCTAAAGTGAATGAAATTCATTAGCATTATTATACGCAAAATACATAACTATTCATCCCCTTCAAGTCTGCAGAAATGATAACCTTGAATCTGTGTTGATAGGTCTCTGTAAGCCTATTTAAATCTCTTTGATTTAATGTAGTTACACAATGAGAATATTAACCGTTTCCCACTGCTAACCTGTAGATATACATCCTAGCTGCCTAAGCCCCGTACAGCTGTATAGCGCCCTGCCATGAAACAGATCAGGATTACACTGTTTCAGCGCAAATCTCCTATGGTGACACGGCCCTGAAATGATCAGCTCTGACCCAAAAAGCACTAAACACAGCGATCAAAGTGAGCCCTGTGTTTAGTTCTGGGACCCAAAGTTTTCTTCCTGCGTTCGAGTTGTTGCCACTTAAATCCGTGATGCTACGATGACATCACAAACCTCCAACTGGTACACGGAGAGATCAGAATACTGGAGGACATGATCTATGTCTTCCCAGCATTCCTCTGTGGGCAAATCACTTCAAAAAGTTATCTAATGCCAGCAGCCATTAGATCACTATTGCATGTCGTCTGCACACAGGGGAATGCTGGGAAGAAACGGATTATGTAAACCCAGCTTTTGCTTTTCCCCATGTAATAGTTAAAGGCTATGTACACCTTTGAAATCTTTTTTATTTTATTTTTTTAAATAAAATTGCCCATCAGTGTGATTGGAGCAACTTTCTAAGTACATTTTATTAAAAATTATTTTTACTTTTTGAGATACAGCTGCTCTGTATACAGTATACAATGCAGCTGTATCTTGAACTGAATCTGTCAGGTTCAGTGACAACGGGAGACACGCAGGATCCAGCTGCTATCGATCACATCTAAGTTCATAACAGAATGCAAAGCAGCTGTATCTCAAAAAGTAAAAATAATTTTTAATAAAATGAATTTAGGAAGTTGCACCAATCACACTGATGCACAATTTCATTAGGGGAAAAAAAACTATTTAAAATGTGTACATAGCCTTTAAAGGTCTGTGATGTCATCATATCATCATGGGTTTCCATGGCAGCAACTGGAACGCAAGGGTGCATTCAGCACCCACAACAAAACATGGGGGTCACTTTGATCGCTGTGTTTAGTGTTTTTTTGGGACATAGAGCTGATCAAGTGGTCAAAACGTTAAATATATAAAATCAGTAAAAAAAAAGTATTAAAAAATAAATAGAAATAATAGAAGGATACAGTATGTTCACCTTTGTTAGCATTTTTTTAAGTGAATGTATTGAGTGTTTTAAAGCAATTTTCAAAATAACTTATTAAAAATGTGTCTTTGATGTATCCTGTATTATGCATAAATTATCTTGAAAGTTGCTTAAAACCACTCCATTCAATTTAAAAACAATTGCTCACTAAAAGCGTTTAAAATAATAAAAACAACCCAATGTTTATTGATCCTACTCCGTTAGTGTTGGATAGTGCATTCGATGTATTGCAGATCGCATGAGCACTGCAAGATACACTACAAAATCTGACTCACTGTACTATCCAACACTTACGGAGTAGGATCAACAAACAGAGATCCAACACCAATAATGGTTTCGAGAAACATAGTGCGTCCCGGCACTGTGTGGCACTGTGTGGCCACTCGCAATAATGATTTTAAATGCATCAAAGTGACGCCCGTTGAACAAATCACCAGCTCTATACCTAATAGATTTGCGAAACTAAGACAACATGAAAACTTCTGGATATACAAATTATCATGTTTACAACCGAATGGGCTCAATGACTTTATAGAGACCTAACTGTAAACTAGCTGTTAGGGTTTTCCCTTCACAATTGAAGTAGCCCTCCTCCGCCCACAGCCACATGAGGGAATAAACTAACTTTATTCTATTTATTAGTCCTTTTCTATTCTATGAATATAGAATATTGAGGTGCATCTATTTATTATTTACTGTATGCTCGGTTTAAATGGATATACACAATTATTTGGTTGATAACTACAATTTTTTATGCACTCACATTATCTATTGATGGCCATCTATTTCTCACTACATACATAAGACATACCGTAAGGTCCAGAAGTATTTGGACAGTGACACAATCTTCATGATCTGGGCTCTGTATGCCACCACATTGGATTTGAAATGAAACAACTGAGATGCAATTGAAGTGTAGAATTTCAGGTTTAATTCAAGGGGTTGAACAAAAATACCCTGTGAAACGTTTAGGAATTACAACAATTTTTCTACACAGCCTCCTCATTTCAGGGGCTCAAAAGTAATTGGACAAACTAATATTACCATAAATAAAACGTGTTTTTTTTTTAATACTTTCTAGAGGATCCTTTGCAGGCAATGACTGGAACCCATGGACATCACTAAACGCTTGGTTTCCTCCTTTGTGATGCTTTGCCAGGCCTTTACTGCAGCGGTCTTCAGATGTCTCTTGTATGTGGGTCTTTCTGCCTTAAGTTTTGTCTCAAGCAAGTGAAATGCAGCTCAATCGGTTTGAGATCTGGTGATTGACTTGGCCTTTGCAGAATTTTCCACATCTTTACCTTAAAAAACTCGTGGGTTGCTTTCGCAGTATGTTTTGGGTCATTGTCCATCTATACTGTGAATCGACGTCCAATCAACCTTGCTGCATTTGGTTGAATCTGAGCAGAAAGTATATACCTGAACACTTCAGAATTCATCCGGCTGCTTCGGTCTTCAGTCACATCATCAATAAACACTAGTGACTCAGTGCCTTTGGCAGCCATGCATGCCCATGCCATCACACTGCCTCCACCATGTTTTACAGAGGATGTGGCGTGCTTTGGATCATGAGCTGTTCCAAGACTATTCCATACTTTCTTCCTCCCATCATTTTCGTACAGGTTGATCTTAGTTTCATCTGTCCAAAGAATACTGTTCCAGAACTGGGCGACTTCTTTACATGTTGTTTGGCAAAGTCTAATCTGGCCTTTCTATATTTGAGGCTGATTAATGGTTTGCACCTTGTGGTGAACCCTCTGTATTTGCTCTTATGAAGTCTTCTCTTTATGGCAGACTTAGATATTGATACACCTACTTCCAGGAGAGTGTTCTTCACTTGGGTAGATGTTGTGAAGGGGGTTTACTTCCCCATGGAAAGGATTTTGCAATCATCCTCCACTGTTTCCTTCATGGATGTCCAGGTCTTTTGGAGTTCACGAGATCACAAGTGCGCTTTTTTTCAAGAATGTACCAAACTGTTGACATGGCCACTCCTAACATTTGTTCTCTCTCTCAGATGGATTTCATTTTTTTTTTCAGCGTAACGATGGTCTGTTTCACTTGCATTGAGAGCTCCTTTAACCTTATGTTGTGGGTTCACAGCAACAGCTTCCAATTGCAAATGCCACACCTGGAATCAACGCCGGACCTTTTACCTGCTTAATTGATGATGGATTAACAAGGGAATAGCCCATGCAGCCCATTAAATAGCTTTTGAGATAATGGTCTAATTACCTTTGGTCCCTTGAAAAAGATGCAGCTACATATTAAAGAGCTTTAATTCCTAAACCCTTCCTCAAATTAGGATGTGAATACCCTCAAATTAAATCTGAGCGTCTGCACTTTAAGCCCATATTGATTATATAACTGTATATTCAATAATGTTTTGGTAAACAGCTAAAATGCCAAAACTTGTGTTACTGTCCAAAAATTTCTGGACCTAACTGTATATTTATTCGCTCTGCCATTATATATATATATATATACATACGTAATTTTTTTTTCTTGTGAACTCTGTTTTTACTCATGGCTTTTATTATTATTTTATTACTAATGTAAAAAAAAAGTCTTGAAGTGGGGCGGTTTTTATGAACTGTGTGTATATTACCCGTTTCATAACTAATCATTATGTTAAGTCTTCTGGCTCTTTTGTCTGTTCCCTTGTACTTCAGAGTCTCTCTATATACATATTGTAGTCTCTTTTAAGGTTTCCCCTCAGTTGCTGTAGCGATCACACGGCGTCTGTTTCTCCCCATTACAACCTGGGACCGGTCTCTGCCTCGGTCCCTGATTGGTCGATCTCAGAGTCCCCTCGCCTTGGCTCCAGCACCTGATTGGCTCACTTAGGCGTCTTGTTACAAAAGGTTACCGGGGGCTGTGCTCGGCCCCCGCTCTCCTCCGGGTCTTTCCGGCTACATAGTACGAGATATTCTATGCTTAACTTGGCAGAGAGAACATTTATGTTCGGGATCACTGTCCAGCGCATGACTTGACTGCCTGACGATTTGTCTCCTCATTACGATTAGCCCGTCTTTACATTTAATTAAGATGCTTTTGTTTTTATGCATTTATTTTCTGCAATGAGTGATGTTTGAAATGGAGTTTGTAAGTCAGTGTGATTTTTGTATATCTCTTGTTCAGATCTTGAACTACTTACTCTCTCAGTGGCTTATTATCCTGCCAATTATGACGCCATCTGTGTTTTTTGGCGTTTTTTTTGTGTGTTTATAAATCACTGTGCTAATGTCCTCTGTTTATTTGGTCTGATGAAGACCCCTGTCTGGTGTCAGAAAGAGTCACCAAAACCAGCTTAAGACTTCCTGACTTTGATGATGAAGTAGCACTACCAAGCTTCTGTTTTTCTCTTCCACTGGATCCAATACTAAGCCGTAGTGTCTGCTGCTGCTTCCTGGCTGGTAGGTCTGCAGATTTCATTACTCTCACACACCAAACCAGGGTTGTGCCTATATGTTGCTCAACTAGCTAAGATAAGAGCATTCCCATATCTGTACAAGTCAGTGCTTTTGCTATTGGAATGCATGCACAATGAGGCGCTTTTTTCTTTAATTTCTTATACATTTTAGAGATTGTCATGGAACCAACAGAGAATGGTATGGACCCACTGTGTTGCCAATGGATTTGGCATAGGACTAACCTGGGGAGCAGAGTCCAAGGATAGTTAGGTGGTCACCCTTTTAACCTCCATATGGAGATGTGGACTTGGCGGCTAATATCCCCCAGGCGCTAGTATCCCCAGAGTAGTCTCTGTTGGCAATGGCCAACGTGGATAGACGAGGTACAATAACAGTAGAAAGACGCAAGATCCAAGCTAAGACACAGGTAAGGGAAGGCGGCAGATGTTCACTTACGGTTAGCAGAGCCATAGCTTAGTGCAGGCAACAGACATGGATAGTCAAATTCAAGTAGGATCAGGAATAGTAAATCCAATAGTAAACAAAGAATAGCAGTACTAGCAGGTTAAACTAAGGAACCTAATTGCACAGGCAAAGAGCAAATAGGGGGGGTACCTCAGGTACCTGGGAAAGTTGGGTGAATTGACATGTGGTGATCCTTTAAAGAAGGGAAGGTCAGCACGCACGTTCTAGTGGCCGGCAGAGGAAGAGAAGGATAGTAGCGGCGAGGAAGGCCGCAGACAGTGGTGAGGCGTCAGCTTGAAATTAGAAGACGCTGGGGAGCAGGGAGTATATGGTGATGAAAGCGGTAGGCAGCAGTTGAGGATGTGGCGATTACACGTGTAACTTCTCACATACCACTACAAACAGAGCATGATGTTACCATTTGGAATGTAATATTTTGCTCAGTATTGTATTTGTTATTAACTCCCAAAAACTGGTCTTGTGCATGTTGAAAGACTTACCTTTTGAAAACCCCATTAACTACAATAGTACAGTAATTTGTTGCAGATTCTCGGTGCGGCATGTGGCCACATCTGTGATAGGTCAGTCAGTTGTCAGCATGTAGTGGAGGCTGCTAAATATGTATTCTAATTAGGGATGTCACGATACCAGAATTTGGACTTCGCAATACTAAACGAAGTATCGGTATCGATTTAGATACCAATTCGATACTTTGCCAACAGTAATAAAAAAAAAAAGGTCTTCCGTTTTTTGATGTGCGGCGCGTGGTGTGATGATTGTGCCTCACATTAATAGTAATTAACCCCATCATGTTTCTCAGTTATAATGGGTTAATGTGTAAGGTACATGATGGGGTTAATTACTATTAATGTGAAAAACATGGAGGTTAAATTCATCACACCTTGCGCCTCACAATAAGTTAGTTAAAGAAAGCAGTGTTTATTTTTATTTTTTCTACAGCGTACACATCATAAATGTTGCAAAAAAAATTGTAGTGCAGGTTATTACGGCCGCGCCAATACCGAATATGTATATTTTATGTATTGAGACTTATTTTAAAGTTTATTGTAAAAAAGGCGTATGTAGAATTTTTTTTTATTTAAAATTACATAAAGTAAAAACATAATTTTTAAACTTTAATGTACTGGCATATATCTATATTACAGTACATTAGCCTGTGTATGGATAGTACACAGGCAGTTGTTAGGACATACCCAAGTATGCCCTAACAGGAAATATGGACAGACAGCCCTGGGGTCCTTCAATGGACCTTGGGCTGTCTGCCCATATATGGTGCGCATCACAGGGATTCCCTGTGACGCGATCCAAGGAGCATCCCCCTTCTCATTTTTCCCCTCGAATGCCGCGGTCCGCTTTGATCGCATCATTCAAGGGAATAGCGGCGGAGAGGTGAGGTTTCTCTGATCTCCGCCGTTATAGAGCAGGGCTGCGGCTGTGTAATACAGTCATTGCCCCGCTCCTGACATTAAGTGTGCACGCGGTCAGAATGTTGTAATGCGGCCGGCACTGCACTAATGAGCGGCGGTGCAGGCACGGAGGACAGAACATGGGGGTGTTTTGTAGCGCCCCTGCCATGTTCTGTTTTCATTGCCGGCAATCATTAGTGCATTGCTGGCCACATCACGTCATCCTGAGGGCCCGCACTTCTCAGGAGCGGGGCAATGACTGTATCACACACCCGCAGCCCCGAACTTATACATTCATGTGTTAAAATACTGAGCTGTGCTGCCGCACAGCTAAGTATCGAATACATGAAATGACGGTATCAAACCATTTGGGGATGCACGTTATCGAAACAGTATCGAAGTTTCGATGCATCGTGCATCCCTAATTCTAATAAGTATGGACAAAGGCAGAGTCATTATAGGAGTTTTCCGGTTTTATGCAAATAAAGCATCATCATACAGTTTGTGTTCCATTTTAGAATCTTTGTTTGCGTTAAGTGAATGAGAAACACACTTGTTTAAGCTGGACATCCACGTTAGATGTATGTCAATCGAACCCACCGATTTCGGGGGGACAGGACAACAATCTAATGTGTATGGCCGTGTTCTGACTCTCCCCCCCCCCCCCCTGCGGCAGATGTCAAGAGCGAGAAGGGTCGGGCATGTTCAATTTCAACATGCGGAATCCTTTTGTACGGTAGTAGACAAGCCACTGTCAGAGGCGTCTGGCAGCAGCTTTCTACCGTCTCCTAATTTAAAATACATGCAATCTCAGCCTGGTCGAGCGTGCATGTGTATGGAGGAGTTGAGAGGAATAGTGGTCGGCCAAACGATTGTACAGCTGACACCTATTTAAAATGTATGGCCAGCTTAACATTCGAAGGCTGAAAACCCATACACACCTAGTCCTGCTGTCAGCCGAGAAGCTGAAATAATTTTATCCAGTCCTCTGGGAGCTAAGCAGCAGCTGCACAAGTGTGTCTGTAAGTTTGCTACAATATAACAAAATGAATCCCAGGCTGTTGAGCTCAGAGAGCAATAGACTGAGTTCGCACTAACATCAGATGCTCAGTTGGGAGCCTCCGTTGCTAGCTATGTCATATTTGATGGAAATAGCGGAGCATGCCGCATTATTCTTCCAGTTAAAACTACGGACACCACAATGGAATTCTAATCAAATATAGTCAATGACATCCGTCGGGCATCGGTGGTTTCCGTTGTGCGACTTACCTAGACCAGTACATCTCAAAAAGTGAGAAAGCCTTACCAGTGAGCCGTCCCCTAGTTGAGACCGGGGAGGTGGTTTTCACAGAAGTGATCCTGTTATTCCCTGACTGTAGCAATCTCTGGTTTAGCAACATATTTGACTTATTTTGGTGTTTGTTTTATTGCTATTCTGGGTTCAGGAGACAAATGAAAGGTAAATTGTGAAAAAAAAATATTTTGGCATGGACTTTGACCACTGGTGGTGAGGATTGGGCTGGTGGGCCCCCATTAGAAAAAGTTTTTAAAGCACTGGCCTAGACTGAATACAACTATATACACTTCTCAGCTAAAAGCACTAGGTCTGTACAAGTTTTCAGCCTCTGTATGTAAACAAGAATATTTTTATCCACTGACTGTAAACAAAGATCTTGAAAATGGTGAGGAAATTAAACAAAATATACAAAAAAAAAAAAAGTTTAACCTCTTGCCTCCCCGCATTCCAAAAGCCATATCTTTTTTATTTTTCTGGCGATCTAGCTGAATGACTGCTTTTTTTCTGCAGGATGAGTTGTCGTTTTTTAATAGCTCCATTTATTGTACAATATAATGTACTTGGAAACTAAATCTAAATATTTTATACTACTTTTACAAAGAAAATCTGACGCATGTGAACTTACCATTATACAGATACCGCTGCTAGTACTGCTACGTGTTTTACTGTGGATCAACCCTATCATGGTCCCACAAAAAATAGTGAGTGAAAGGCTAAGCTGGATCAGTGTCACTGCTGAGCTGCTGGTGACTGTCAATATGATAAGGTCCATGTAGTCTGTCTGGGTGCTGGTGTGCTAAAGTCATGAGCAATAAAATAATTAAGTACGTTTTGGGGCGTGGCATATATATTAACGTACGAGCATACGTTTGAATTTGGCACGGCGTCCATGGTGTCTCATTGTAGTCATTTCTCAAAAGTAAGCAAGTCTGTATTGTAAGTGTAAAGGATTTGCCTGACACAGCTTCTGTGTCGACGCCCGTGGTCAATCAGTCTGCATCTGTTCCTAGGTCTGCTAGAGTGACTCGATCTGCTATCTCTCAGGCTGGGTTATGCTGAGGAGTGGGAGAGCCTATCGCAGCCTGGCCAGACGGTTCTAGCTCCCGCCCTTGGTCCACTTATACCTTCATTTGCTGCTTGTCCTTTGCCTGTGATTCTCCTGTTTCCTGGCTCTGCGGTTTCTGCTGTTACCATTGTCCTCTGCTTTATATTGACCCTGGCTTGACTTACTATTCTCCTGCTCTGCATTTGTTACCACGTACACTCCTGGTTGACTCGGCTCGTCCACTACGCTGTTGCTCACGGAGTTGCCGTGGGCAACTGCCCCACTTTCCCTTGCTTTGTGTACCCTGTCTTGTTTTGTCTGTCGTGCACATATTCAGCGTAGGGACCGTCGCCCAGTTGTACGCCGTCGCCTAGGACAGGCTGTGCAAGTAGGCAGGAACTGCGTGGCAGGTAGATAAGGGCTCACCGGTCTATCTCCCTATCCTGACATTACAGTAAGACAGTGGCAATGTTTGCTGAAAAAGGGCCGGGAGTCGGATTGGGGAAGAGTATGGTCGGTTTCTCAGTCCCTTGTTCATCTCAGGTATTAGGACGCTAATTAATTAGCTACACCTGAAGCTTGTATAAAAAGGTACTCTGGCCTTGTTCAGTGCCTGTGTAGGGCCACCTACCACTTAGATTTGAGGGGCGACCACACGGCATTGTAGCATCTTTCGTCTCCCCTTCTCTTTTATTATTTTTGGTTTCAGCCTACCCTGTTTTGCTCTCTCCACTCACCCCCCCTTTTTGTGGACTTACCTGCTTCTAGAATCTTCCATAACTCAAATCGGCTTGGCAGGAATTGGAGGCTTAAAAGAATCGGTTACCGATTATTTTCCCTCGGCTGCCTGAATGGATTGTTTAAAGAGGCTCTGTCACCAGATTATAAGTGCCCTATCTCCTACCTAATGTGATTGGCGCTGTAATGTAGATAGCAGTGGTTTTTGAGCAAGTTATGAGCAATTTTCGATTTATGCTAATTAGTTTCTTAATGACCAACTGGGCGTGTTTTTACTTTAGACCAACTGGGCGTTGTACAGAGGAGTATTGTTCCAGCCCAACGTGATTGTGCAGTGCAGGAAGCTGGGCTGGAACAATAAGTATATGAAGCTGATTGGTCAGTGTCATACACTCCTCTGTACAACGCCCAGTTGGTCAGAAGTAAAAACACGCCCAGTTGGTCATTAAGAAACAAATTAGCATAAATATAAAATTGCTCATAACTCGCTCAAAAATGAACATTTTTCAAAATAAAAATGACTTATCTACATTACAGCGCCGATCAGATTATGTAGGAGATAGGGCACTTATAATCTGGTGACAGAGCCTCTTTAAGAGAAGCCCTGCACTAGGAAGGAAGACCTTTTGAGAAAGCTAATTTACCATGTGGAAAGTGCAGGAATAAGGAGTGGTTAAGCAGATATCTGGAGAACCCACAGGTATTGGAGGAAGTGGCGGGCACTTAATTTTCTCAAGCGTGCCAGTCAGCATTAAAGAAAGAGCAGGCGACGCAGCGGAATGGGGTGTACAAGACGTCATTCAGCTTGAGGTTCCCATGAATTGAAGGAAGATGAGGAACATTCACGCTCCACCTCCTCAAACTGGGCGGAGGTCGCAGAATAGAGGATCCCGGCATGGATAGCCTGTGGTGCAGTGGGTGAGATTACTGCCATGACTGGCAATGTTTCTGACAATGTTCATTCTTATGTGATGTCTAAGGAGTTTATGAAAAACAGATGTTTGTTTCGTGGTCTAGGAGTGTTCCTAGTAACTCTCTGGCTATTGTTTGGACTGGGGATTATTAGGTAGCAGCGACACAGGTGTTATCTTCGCCTGTGAGTAATTTAAAGTGTAACTAAACGATTGACAAACTTCTGACATTTCATAGTGACATGCCAGAACTTTTGATTGGCGGAGATCCGAGCACTGGGACCCCCACCAATCGCTCAAATGAAGCGGCAGAAGCGCTCGCCCACTGTGAGAACTCAGCCACTTTGTTTCTATACGGCTTTTTCCGGAAAAACGATGTACCGGTGTATGGGCTCATAGACCTTCTATTGAGCCTGTACTCCGATACATTGATTCCCGGAAAAAAAAACAAACGGACATGAAGCGGCTAAGCGCTTACACGAGCTTCTGCCGCTTCGTTTGAACGATTGGTGAAGGTCTCAGTGCTCGGACCCCATCTTTCAAAACTTCTGCCATGTCATGACACGTCAGAAGTTTGTCAAACGTTTAGTTACCCTTTAACGGAGTCAGCAGAGCGCTCTGATATTGATCTCAGTAGACCAGTTATGGACAGAGCTGCTGGTGTTTGAGTTACGTGTAAAAGAAGGTCTGAACTGCAATATTTCTTCTCTGGTTTATCATTAGTCTGTTTTAGTGAGGGAGAAATATGGAAAAAATTTTTTATCCATTGATTATTGTTATTGGGGTCAGCTGAAGAGCATGTGATGAAAACTGAGGCGAACGGTCCCTCGCTCCTTCTATAACTGGATTCAAGCTTTCTGAATTTATGCAGCAGTGTTAGGCAAGAAACAGCCAGACAAATGTTCCGGGTTGTTGCAACATAGGAATAGAATTCTTGAGGCCTAATGCAACTTTGGTGGTATGGCTTGGTATGGATACGATGAGATGTGGTCTCTACTACTCAGGGTTCATTTTGCAAAGGAGTATGCTTTGCGTTCAATAAAACCCATTGCAAATGGAAAAATAATTGCTGCTACGAGCACTAATGTTCTTTCTGCGGAGAACAACACCCTAGTTGTTTTAAATAGGTCTCACAATCTAGACAGTAGCAACTTGGAAATAAGGAGATGCTTTCAAAAAAAAACTTATTCTCCAGTGAGTTTAACAACAATGTCTCCATGGGTAAAAATTTACCCAAAGACAAACTGAATTTATATTCACCGGTTTTAGGGACAATTTTGACATTCCAAAGTTTCTTGGTTCCAGTTGCTAATGGGCAGAGAATCTGAAGTCTATTGAGAATCTTAATAATTTTGCCTCTAGAAACATCTTTATAAAACTACAAAAAGCAAGAATTTCTATACCATTTGATACAACACCATTTCTTAATTTTAGATTAACCTCAAAAAGGGACAGTTCCCAAAAAATAAACCAATTATTTTAGCTTAATCCAGGATTAGTTTTCCCGAATAAATTTTCTTTAAATGATTTGACTGATGAGTAATACTTCCGGCAATTATTCCTCTTTTAATCAAGCTTCATGCTTGTTGAGGAAATTTTGTCCAGAAGCTATGCTAGCCTTCAGACTTTTGCCTGTGCACCATAAGGGATTTAAGTTTGATGGCCAATTATTTTTTGATAGGTGCCTCCTTATGGGGTTTATTTTCTCATGTTTACATGAAACTTTCTCCTCGTTTGTTCAGTGGGTGGTGCAAATTGGTGTTAGAGGGTAGAATTTTACATTACCTGGACGATTTTGGTTTATAATTTGACTGTTCGGATTTGTAGTTGAAGATGATCTATGTATGTGGTTAGATTGTTTTAATCATTTCAATGGACATTGTATATGGCATTCAGAATTTGTTGAATTGGACGCAGAGTTTGGTGACTGATTCAGCTAGTTCCTATGGTTATGTAGCCTTGGTCATTAATCATCTGAATATTGACATAGAATCTTGGGTTGACAATGGTTTGAACAAAAACAATGTATTTTTGGAACGATTCTTGTGGCTAAAGTTGTATGGGGTGAACACTTTTGAAATAGGTTAATTTTAAATTAGAGACAAAAGGTGTTATACCGGGAGGTGCGATTCTCTCCTGACTTAATAGTATCCTTCATGCTTATATAACTGAGAGGACACTGCGGATGATCAGTATACAATCCACATGGATGTAATATATTATTAATCACTTTTGTGGGTAGTATATACTGGTTTGCGGCATACACCATTTCGTCTGTGTTACATAATATCTTCCTGTGCTGAATGACGTACCATAGTACTAGTACTAGAGTCTTCGAATGATGTGTTTTTAAATGTATGTTATTTTGTAATAATAAAACTGATATATTCTTATATACTCCGACTATATGCTCTATTCTTTCTTCGGTATGGTTAGACATTTTCAGTGTTGGTTTGCAATCTATGATTGAGAACGGGCTTCGATGTTTGAGGGGCCATGCCATTTAGGAAACATGGCTTTAAGGTTTAGCTTATGCTGGGCGGATTAGGACTGAAACAGTTTGGCAGATCTGCAACCATTTTTTTAATATAAGATTAATCGATTTTTGCTTTTAATATTATGGTCATAATTTACTGGTGCCAAACTGAATGTTTATTGTTAACCCATAATAAACAACATGGCTTATTTTCACCACTGAAAATGTGTTTAAAGAAAAAAAAAGACAGTTTAAAGAGGCTCTGTCACCAGATTATAAGTGCCCTATCTCCTACATAATTTGATTGGCGCTGTAATGTAGAGAACAGTGGTTATTTTGAAAAACTATCATTTTTAGCAAGTTATGAAAAATTTTAGATTTATGCGAATTAGTTTTAGACAATTGGGCATTTTTTACCTTTTTACCAACTGGTCGCTGTGAAGAGAAGTGTATGGCGCGGACCAATCAGAATCATACACTTCTCTCCACACATTTTTAGCTGTAATTGCAGCACAGCGTGATCTCGCGAGATCACACTGTACTGTCACATACTCCGGTAAAGTTTCTGTGGGGCATAAACAGCACAGCCTGATCTCGTGATATCACGCTGTGCTGTGATTAAGTCCCACAGAAACGTTACCGAAGTGTCGGGAATGTGAATAGACATTGCATCCTGGCTGAAAGCGATGTCTATTCACTCTCAAGACACTTCTGCAAAGTTAATGTGGGAGTGACAGCACAGCGTGATCTCGCAAGACCACGCTGTGCTGCGATTACAGCTAAAACTGAATGGAGAGAAGTGTATGAAGCGGATTGGTCAGCGTCATACACTTCTCTTTACAACGCCCAGTTGGTAAAAAGGTAAAAAAAACACCCAGTTGTCTATAAAGTAACGAATTGGCATAAATCTAAAATTGTTCATAACTTGCTAAAAAATTATAGTTTTTAAAAATAAAAAACACTGTTATCTACATTACAGCGCCGATGAGATTATGTAGGAGATAGGGCATTTATAATCTGGTGACAGAGCCTCTTTAAGTTGTATTTAACCCCTTCCCGCTCCTTGACGTACTATTACGTCATGGCAGCTGTATCGTTCACGCTCCATGCCGTAATAGTACGTCTCGGGAGTAACGCCCGTTTCGGCCGTCCTCCCGACACATACAGGAGCTGTGACGCTGCTGTCTTGTTCAGCAGCTGTCACAGCTCCTACAGCGGGGACCGATCGCTGTGTCCCCGCTGATTAACCCCTTAAAAGCCGCGTTCTATAGAGATCGCGGCTTTTTAGGGGTTAAGCTGCCATCGCCGGCCTGCTACGCGATAGCGGCCGGCGATGGTGATTATGGCAACCGGACACCAAACAATGGCGTCCGGCTATGCCATAGACGGAAGCCTAGTGGGTCCTGACAACGTCAGGACCCACTATGCTTGCTGTCAGTGAGTAGCTGACAGTTCTAATACACTGCACTACGCATGTAGTGCAGTGTATTAGAATAGCGATCAGGGCCTCCTGCCCTCAAGTCCCCTAGTGGGACAAAGTAATAAAGTAAAAAAAAAGTTAAAAAAAAGATGTGTAAAAATAAGAAAATAAAAGATTTAAAAGTAATAAAAGTAAAAATCCCCCCTTTTCCCTTATCAGTCCTTTATTATTAATAAAAATATATAAACAAACAAATAAACTATACATAATTGGTATCGCCGCGTCCGTAACGGCCTGAACTACAAAATTATTTCATTATTTATCCCGCACGGTGAACGCCGTAAAATAAAATAATAATAAACCGAACCACAATCACAATTCTTTGGTCACTTCACCTCCCAAAAAATGGATTAAAAAGAGATCAAAAAGTCGCATGTACCTAAAAATGGTCCTGATCGAAACTACAGTTCGTTACGCAAAAAATAAGTCCTCGCACGGCTTTATTGATTGAAAAATAAAAAAGTTCTGGCTCTTAGGCCTCATTTACACGAGCGTATTATACGCGCGTGCGATGTGTGTGCTTTTCACGCGTGTCGTACGCACCTATAATAGTCTATGGGGCTGTTTAGACGATGCGTGAATTTTGCGCAGTGCGCGTGCGTTGCGTAAAACTCACGACATGTTCTAAAATCGTGCGTTTTTCGCGCATCACGCACCCATTGAAGTCAATGGGTGCGTGAAAACAACGCATGACACACGGACGCTCCTGCGTTGCATGCGCGAAAATCACGCATCACTTGTTATGTCCATGAAAAACAGTCTATAAAGCTGGACAAAGCAAACAAAAACCAGGAAGTGCTTGAGTTTCCACTGCGAGTGGGCAGGGCTAGTGACTGGAGACTGTGAAGGTATCTTCCACTGTCAACATCTGCTGCCATGCCGCGTGGGATGGACGTGGAGCGCCTCCTCGTCCTGGTCCAGGGACATCCCGAAATTTGGGACACTCGCTCGGAGGCGTACCACAACCGGACGGCCAAGGAGGACGCCTGGGAGGAGGTGGCAAAGGAGCTGTTTGGCCAGGAGTGGGAGAGTGGCCGAACCCGTGACCGCAGTCGGTTGGGTGAGTACCAGGCATTTTCTGGCAAAGCATGACATCCCTTTTGAAGAACTGGGGCCCTGTATGTGTCTTCTGCGCATTTTCACGAGAAACTTTTGTGGAGCAGGCGCATCACCGTGTACCACGTAATTGGCAGTGCAGGGCCCTTAATTTAAAGTGAGAGGTCATAGGTCTGATGGCATGATATCTGTTTTTTAACTCCAACAGTCCAAGAGATCAAAACACGGTGGCGGAGCTGCCGTGACCAATTCCGGCGTGAAATGGGTGAAAGGGGATGCAGCGGGGATGGCGCATCTCGCAAGCGACCGTATATGTATACCCAACAGCTGATGTTCTTGAAGGACATCATGGAGATGCGCACGTAAGAGTTTCTGCCATTGCATGTGTCTAATGTGTGTTCGCCCATGTCCTGTTTGCCATCGTGTTGTTGTAGGCATTGTTATATATTCTGTTCTAACGTAATTTCCTCTTTCTAGAACCACAGACAATTTGGAGGATACCGCAGAAGAGACAGACGTGGGCGAGTCTCGGCCGGAACCTCCTGCTGCCCCTGTCCTGCCCCCTAGCCCAGAGCCGACACCCCTGGAGCCCGCCCCTGGCCAGTCCGCACGGGCCGTCGCCTCTCCGGCAGAGGAGCGCCCCGTGCGTGCCCGCACTCGCCGGGCCCGTGCTCAACAGGCCTCCGCAGCGGGGCAAGTAGATGCCCGGGTCCTGGACTATCTACGGCGAGCCGCTGATGAGGACGGGAACGACGCCTTTGGCCGAAGCATCGTTCCCCTCCTCCGGCTGGTCCCCATGGACCGTATGGGCCGTCTGCAAGCGTCGATCGTGACGTTGATCGACGCTTCCAGACCGCCCCACAATCCGCACGTGTGCTTCACGGCCATTGAACAGTGGCGCAGTACAGCCATGCCGGCCACCACGCCCCAGGTGCCGGGCCCATTCCACCCAGGCCCCCAGATGCACCGCCCGCATCCGTATATGCGCCCTATGGCTCCCCACTTCCCTGGCCCAACATACCCCGGACAACATCAGCACCACTATGCTGCCGAGGAACAACCTACACAGCTCCAGGTCCAGCATAGTGGTGCTGAAATGCAGGCCTATTCGTCCCCGGGCCACCAGTACCAACACCTTTAAGTGTGTTGGAGGCCAGAATTTGTGACACCACACTATTTTTGGGTGCAGGGATGCCAACTCGCCGTCCTGTTTTTGTGTTGGATCGATATTATACACCATGTTGGTGTTTTTTGTTTGATGAAACATTTTTGTGCTTTTGCAAAACCCTGTATTAAAAACTTTAATGTTGAATGGTTATATTTCGTGTTGTTTTTCATGGATAGCCCTCCACACAATGTTTGGCCCACATTTCCTTGGCCTATACCCTCGCACACCTCTGGGATTTGGGTCCAATGCATACACACGTGATATGAGGTTTTAGTTAATCACTCGGGGTTTGATATGGTTTGCAAGAGGTGCGGACGTTTAGGTGCTGTCATGGGCCCCGAGGCAAACTATGTACACTAGCAATTGGCCTTTCCAAACTTTCGCCCACACAACATTCTATCTCCAGAAAGAAGGTTGCCAACTTTATAAAGTCCTGCTCAAACCCCGACAGATGTAAGGTCGCAGCCCGCGTCAAGACTCCTCTTGTTTTGCAAGTCCCTAACCCAACAACAACCACGAAAAAATAAAAACCCCAGCCCACATGTGACGTGTGTAGGTAAGCCGACAAACAACAGAGAACCCTTCAAAGGTCATCACGCACCCACGGTGCGGCTCCAGATCGACATTCCAAATATGCCGCCAAAGTATCCCTCATGCGAGGGCGGGATGAGAGAGATCGGCCGAGAGGAATAACCGGGACACTGAGGCTGCTGCCTGCATCTGTAAGTATATTTGCTGCATCAAAGGTAGCATCATTAATGCAGCAGAAGTTATGCAGACCGACACACAATTCTATAACACGTGTCACATTCTGCATGGACAATTGCATTGTCGTCCCAAAGACACGCCACCTGCGCGACATAATGGCAAAGCCACATTCCACACATCGACGAGCTCGGCAGAGGCGGAGATTAAGGTGCTAAACCTGCTTCTCCCAGCAAGCAGGGGTTGGGCCAGCTGGCCTATTTGTAGGCTGGCCTGGCATGAATCTCCTCTGCGTTTTTGACGCGCGTTGCAAACGCTAGTCATGCGCGCGTTTAAAACGCAACAACGCTGCGTATACGCAGGCAAAACGCAATGCCAACGCGCGCAAAACGCAGCGTTTTTTGCGCGCGCAAAACGCACACGCTCGTGTAAACGAGGCCTTAGAATAAGGTAACACAAAAAGTGAATGATTGTTTACAAAACGTATTTTATTGTGCAACCGCCATAAGACATAAAAAAAAACTATAAACATCTGGTATCGCCGTAATCGTATCGCCCCGCAGAATAAAGTGAATAAGTCATTTATAGCGCACGGTAAAAAAAAACGAAAAAAAAAAACAATAGTACAATTGCTGTTTTTTAGTCCCCACGCCAACTAAAAATAGAATGAAAACTGATCAAAAAGCCGCATGCACCCCAAGAAAACTGCAATGGATTCCTCAAGGGGTCTAGTTTCCAAATTGGGGTCACTTTTGGGGGGTTCCCAATGTTTTGGCACCACAAGACCTCTTCAAACCGGACATGGTGCCTAATAAAAAAGAGGCTTCAAAATCCACTAGGTGCGCCTTTGCTTTGGAGGCCGGTGCTTCAGTCCATTACCGCACTAGGGCCACATGTGGGATATTTCTCAAAACTGCAGAATCTGGGCAATACGTATGAAGTTGCGTTTCTCTGATAAATCCTTTTGCGTTATAAAAAAAAATGGTATAAAGAGGATTTTCTGACAAAAAAACAAAATGTAAATTTCACCTCTACTTTGCTCTAAATTTTTGTGAAACACCTAAAGGGTTCATAAACTTTCTACATGCTGTTGTGAATACTTTGAGGGGTCTAGTTTCTAAAATTGGGTATTTGATAGGGGTTTCTAATATATGGGCCCCTCAAAGCAACTTCAGAACTGAACTGGAACCTAAAAAAATAAATAAATGAGGCAATACTTCGCTTCTTACATTATACTGATAATGAGCTGTGCCCACCCCGAGATGACCCCAGTTTTGACCGTTTGTATAAACGGAGACCCCTATTAGACCGTTCCAGTGCCCGGTTTTCCCAAGCATACACCCCCGAGAAGTGTATTTCTATTGATGAGTCCCTGGTACATTTTAAAGGGAGGGTTCAATTCCGCGAGTACCTGCCGGGTAAGAGGGCAAGGTATGGCGTGAAGATGTATAAGCTGTGAGAGTGCATCAGGGTATACCTACAGGTTTAGGCTATATGAAGGAAAGGCCACCCCCAAACCAGACTGCATCCTGGACTACAATAGGTACATGGGAGGGATGGACTTGTAAGATCAAGCCCTGAAGCCCTACAGCGCCATGCGGTGTGGTATAAGAAGCTGGCCGGGCACATCATACAGATGGCATTGTACAATGCATACATGCTACGTCGATGTGCAGGCCAGACGGGAACTTTCCTGGAATTTCAAGAGGTGATTATCAAGAACCTAATCTTTAGGGACCAAGAAGGGGGGGCACCCAGTACTTCTGGAAGCGAGCCCACACGCATCGTACCAGGGCAACACTTTCCAGGAGAAGTTCCCCAAACTGGCAAGAAGGGAAAAAGTCAAAAGAGGTGCAAAGTCTGCTATAAGAGGGCGATAATGGATGACACAATATATCAATGTGACACGTGTCCCGAATAACCAGAGCTCTGTATGAAAGTGTTTTAAAATTTATCATACATCCCTTGGTTTATAATTTACCCCAATTTTACTTACCCTGATGCACTCCACACAGCTTATTCCCCCTCGTCTTTCCCCTCTGGGCCCTGCTGTGTGTCCAGGCAGCTGATAACAGCCACATGTAGGGTATTGCCATACCCGGGAGAACCCACATTACAGTTTATGGGGTGTAGGTCTCCGGTCAAAATGCTCACTACACCTCTAGATGAATGCCTTAAGGGTGTAGTTTTTAAAACGGGGTCACTTCTTGCGGGTTTCAACTGTACTGGTACCTCAGGTGCTTCTGCATACATGACTTCGCACTAGAAAATCCCCAGTAGGCCAAATGGTGGTCCTTTCCTTCTGAGCCCTCCCATGGGCCCAAACGGCAGTTTATCACAACAAATGGGGTATTGCGGCACTCAGAACAAATTGTGCAACAGAATGGGGTATTTTGTTTCTTGTGAAAATAAGACATTTTCAGCCAAAACTACATATTATTTGAAAAAAATAAATTTTGTTTTCATTCCCAGCCCAATTCAAATAAGTTCTGTGAAGAAACTATGGAGTCTAAATGGTCACATTACCCATAAATGAATTCCTTGAGGGGTGTAGTTTCCAAAATGGGGTCACTTTTGGTGGGTTTCCATTGCTTTGATACCTCTGAGGCTCTGCAAATGCGACATGGCACCCGAAAACCAATCCAACAAAATCTGGACTCCAACAAACATATAGCGCTCCTTTCCTTCTGAGCCTTCCCATGGGCCCAAACGGCAGTTTATCACCACAAATGGGGTATTGTCACACTAAGGACAAATTGGGCAACAAAATGGGGTATTTTGTTCCCTGTGAAAATAAGAACTTTTGATCACAAATGACATTTTATTGGAAAAAAATGACATTTTTTTCATTTCAGAGCCCAATTCAAATACGTGCTATGAAAAAACTGTGTGGTCAAAATGGTAACAACAACCCTAAATGAATTCCTTGAGGGGTGTAGTTTCCAAAATGGGGTCACTATTGGGGGATTCCTACTGTTTTGACACCTCAACACCTCTTCAAACCTGGCATGCTGCCTAAAATATATTCTAATAAAAAAAGAGGACTCAAAATGCACTAGGTGCTTCCTTGCTTCTAGGGCTTGTGTTTTAGTCCATGAGCGCAGTAGGGCCACATGTGGGACATTTCTAAAAACTGCAGAATCTGGACAATACATATTTAGTAGTGTTTCTCTGGTAAAACGTTCTGTGTTACAGAAAAAAAAAATGAATAAAATTGAAATTCAGCAAGAAAAATGAAATTTGCAAATTTCACCTCCACTTTGCTTTAATTCCTGTGAAATGCCTGAAGGGTTAAAAAACTTTCTAACTGCTGTTTTGAATACTTTGAGGGGTCTAGTTTTTAAAATGGGGTGTTTTATCAGGGTTTCTAATACATAGGCCCCTCAAAGCCACTTCAGAACTCAAGAGGTACCTTAAAAAAAAGGCTTTTGAAATTTTCTTAAAAATATGAGAAATTGCTGTTTATGTTCTAAGCCTTGTAACGTCCAAGAAAAATAAAAGAATGTTCAAAAAACGATGCCAATCTAAAGTAGACATATGGGAAATGTGAACTAGTAACTATTTCGGGTGGTATAACCGTCTGTTTTACAAGCAGATGCATTTAAATTCTGAAAAATGCATTTTTTTCAAAATTTTCTCTAAATTTTGCAATTTTTCACCAATAAACACTGAATATATCGACCAAATTTTACCACAAACATGAAGCCCAATGTGTCACGAGAAAACAATCTCAGAATCGCTTGGGTAGGTTTAAGCATTCCGACGTTATTACCACAAAAAGTGAAATATGTCAGATTTGAAAAATGGGCTCTGAGCCTTAAGGCCAAAACTAGGCTGCGTCCTTAAGGGGTTAAAAGCTATGTCCACCTTTGTAGGCCAATTTTTCATTACTACTAAACCTATGTTTAATGTGTTTACAAACGTTTTTGATTTAAAGGGGTTTTCCCACTTTCTGACAACTGATGACCTATTCACCGGATAAGTATTTAGTATACCATCGGTGGCCTACGTGCACCGGACGTTATGGCATATAATGCTATGTACAGAGCCGGAAGCAGTTGGCTCCGTAGATAGCACAGCGGTCGTGCTGCAGCTCGGACGCTATTCCATGGCCAACTGCTTCCGGGATGTACGTCCAGTGAACGGAGGCACCTGACCAGATGATCTGTGCAGGTGTCCGGGTGCCAGATCCCCACAGATAATCTACTGATGACCTATACGGTGGATAGGTCATCAGTAGGTGGAATACCCCTTTAATTATTTACATTTTGTTCGTTTTTACTATACGGCTTCTATGTATCCGCTTTACATACTGTGCATTTGGAAAGTCAGATCCTTTCACATTGTTATGTTGATGCTTTGTGCTGAAATAATAAAAAAAAATATATATATATTATTATTTTTTTTTCTTATCATTCTGCACTCAATATCCCATAATGACAAAGTGAAAACAGAATTTTAGAAATTTTTGCAAATGTATTAACCCTTTCAGGACGGAGTCTGTTTTGGCCTTCAGGATGAAGCGGATTTTTCAAATCTGACATGTCACTATGTGGTAATAACTTCGGAATGCTTTTACATATCAAAATGATTGAGATTGTTTTCTCGTGACATATTATACTTTGTTAGTGAAAAAATTTGGTCGATAAATTCTATATTTATTTGTAAAAAACACCAAGATTTGGAGAAAATTTGCCACAATTTGCATTTTTCTAAATTTAAATGTATCTGCTTGTAAAATAGATCGTAATACCACACAAAATAGTTACTAGTTTACATTTCCCATCGTTTTTTGAACATTTTTATTTTTCTAGGACTTTTTAAAGGCTTAAAAGTTTAGCAGCGATTTCTCATATTTTCAAGAAAATGTCAAAAAATCTGTTTTTAGGGACCAGTTCAGTTCTGAAATGGCTTTGAGGGCCTTATATATTAGAAAATCCCATTTTGAAAACTGCACCCCTCAAAAGTATTCAAAACAGCATTCAGAAAGTGTTTAAACCATTTAGGTGTTTCACAGGAATTAAAGCAAAGTAGAGGTCAAATTTACGAATTTCTTTTTTTTTTTGTCAAAATTAATTTGTAATACATTTTTTTCTGTACCACAGAAGGTTTTACCCGAGAAATGCAGCTCAATATTTATTTCCCAGATTCTGCAGTTTTTAGAAATATCTCACATGTGGGCCTAGTGTGCTAATAGACGGAAACACAGTCCTCAGAAGCAAAAGGAGCACTTAGAGGATTCTGGGGACTCCTTTTTTTAGAATATATTTTAGGCACCATGTTGAAGAGGTCTTGTGGGGCCAAAACAGTAAAAAGTGACCCCATTTTGGAAACTACACCCCTCAAGGAATTTATCTAGGGGTATAGTTAGCATTTTGAACCCACAGTTTTTTTGCTAAATTTGAATTAGTATGTGAAGATGAAAATCTACTTTTTTTCTAAAAAAACATAGCCATTTTTAACTTTTACAAAAAATAAAAAGGAGAAAAAGCACCCCAACATTTGTAAAACAATTTCTCTCGATTACGGAAATACGCCATATGTGGTAATAAACTGCTGTTTGGACCCACAGCAAGGCTCAGGAGGGAAGGAGCGCTATTTGGAGCTCAAATTAAGCCGAAATGGTTTTCGGGTGCCATGTCGCATTTGCAAAGCCCCCGAAAGGCCAAGACCGTGGAAACCCCCCTTAAAGTGACCCCATTTGGGAAACTACACCACTTAAGGAATCTATCTAGGGGTATAGTAAGCATTTAGACCCCACAGGTCTTTTGCAGAATTTATTAGAATTAGGCCGTGAAAAGGAATAATCAACATTTCCACTAAACTGTTGAATTTTTTTAAATTTCAAAAGGATAAAAGGAGGCAAAAAGCCGCCCAACATTTGTAAAGCAATTTTTCACGAGTACGGCTACACCCCACATGTGGTCCTAGATATTTTTTCATTAGAAAGTAATTGCCCTATTATCGGACTGAACCATTTTTTGCTTTTTCTTTTTAGTTTTTCCCTCCCCGCTTTCCAAGAGCCATAACGTTTTCATTTTTCCCATCAATAGAGTGTTGTGAGGGCTTCTTTTTTGCGGGGAGCTGTAATTTTTATTGGTACCATTTTTTGGTACATAGAACTTTTTGAGCACTTTACATTTTTGGGTAGAGCCAAGGTGACGCAAAAAAATAGCGATTTTGAAATGTGAAAAGGTTTTTTTTGGGACTTTAAAAACAAATTAAATAGTTATTAGTGAAAAAAATTTAATAAATATTTACACATTTTATTAGCCCCCCTAGGGGACTTGAACCAGCAATCCGTAGATCACTGGTACAATACACTGCAATACTAATGTATTGCAATATATTGTCATTTTTACAGGTTCCTGTAAAAGCGTGACCGCTGTTCCTGTCCGTTAGTCCTGGGTGTCAGCTCTAATACACAGCTGACACCTGCAGCGTATGGCACGGGCTCAGCGCGTGAGCACGCTCCATACATCACCCCCCACACCCCAACATGCTATGTCGTTGTGCGCGAAGGGGTTAATGCGCAAGCGGATGGTGCAGAGTGAAAATTACAACATTTTCCACTGTGCCATTTTAGTGCACAATATGTGGTGCCCAGTTTGTGCCATTGAAGAAAAATATCTCATAAAATATTAACCGAGTTCTCCCGGGTATGGCGATGCCAGATCTGTGGGTGTAAACGGCTGTTTGGGCACGCTGTAGGGCTCAGAAGGGAGGGAATAGCATTTGGCTTTTGGAGCGCAGATTTTGCTTGGTAGTAGTTCTGTTTGCGGTTTTGCTGGTATTTCAGTTTATAATGTGGTGGTATATGTAAGCTGTGCAGAGTACATCAGGGCATAATAAGAAGAGGGTATAATAATGGGGTAAATAAATAATAACCCGCAGATATGTGGCCAGTGTCACACTGATAAATGGCGCCCGATCTTATCCGCTTTTGGAACACTGCACATTTTGCATCGCCATATTCTGGGAGCCAGAACTTCTTTATTTTTTTTTCACTGGAGCTGTGTGAGGGCTTATTTGTTGCGGGACAATCTGTCATTTTCATTGGTACCATTTTGGGATGCATGCGATTTTTTTTATCAGTTTTTATAAAAAATTTGGGCAAGCAAGGTAACCAAAAACCATCAATTCTGAAAATGTTTTTTATGCCGTTCACCCTGGGCTATAAATGACCATTTTACTTTATTCTGTGGGTCAATAGGATTACGGCGATACCATTTGTATATAGTTTTTTTTTATGTTTTGCAGCGTTTGCGCAATAAAATCACTTATTTATAAAATAATTTATTTTTTGGTCACCATATTCCGAGAGCCATAACTTTTTTATTTTTCAGTCAAAAAAGCTGTGTAAGGGCTTGTTTTTTTGCAGGACGGGTTGTAGTTTTTATTGGTACCTTTTTGGGGTACATGCAACTTTTTATTGTATATTTTGGGAGGAGTGGTGACCAAAAAAATTGTGATTCTAGCATTGTTTTTTTAATTATTTTTTTGTGGCGTTCACCGTGTGGGAAAAATAATATTATAGTTTTATAGTTGGGGTCGTTCCGAATGCGGTGATACCAAATGTGTACTTTTTTTTTTTTAACGTGTTAATTTTTTTCCTAGAATAAAGTGTTTGTTTATGTAACTCATAACTTTTATTTTTACACTTTTTTTAAAAACATTTTTATTATCTTTTGTTGACTTTTTACTTGTCCCACTAGGGGACATTTAGACTTGCAGCTCTGATTGCTGCTGAACACATTACACTACCTATGTAGTGTAATGTGTTCTAACGGTCATTGTGACGTGACAGCCTCCGGCTGGTCCTCATAGGCTTCCGTACATGGCAGCCCGGAGGCCATAGTCTAGCCTCCGGTTGCCATGACAAGGATCGCCAGCCCCTGCAAATGCATGTGGGGGCTGCCGATCTGCTCTAAACCTCTTCAATGCGGCGATCGCAATCGACCGCCGCATTTAAGGCGTTAATTGCAGATTTCAGTGGCGACGGGCAGCTGATCGACAATGGGGAGTGCAGGGCAGACAACCTGCACAGTTAACCGCCGCGCAGGGGTTAACTGATAAAGCGCGGCCGTAACTGCACGCCCAAGTGCGCGAAGTTACTACTCACCGGGATGTGCATGTATGCCAAAGTGCGGGAAGGGGTTAAAAATGAAAAGCTCAAATTTCACATGGACAGAAGTATTCAGACCCTTTGCTATGAGACTTGAAATTTAGCTCAGGGGGCCTCCCATTTCTCTAGCTCATCTTTGAAATGTTTCTACACATTGATTGGAGTCCACCAGTGGTAAAGTTATTTGATTGGAAAGACACACCCCTTTCTATAGAATGTCTCACAGCGGACAATGCATATCAGAGCAAAAAACAAGCGATGAGGAGGAAAGAACTGCCTGTAGAGCTCAGAGACAGGATTGTGTGGAGGCACAGATCTGGAGAAGGGTACAAAAAAAAAATATTCTACTGCACTGAAAGTTCCTAAGAGCACAGTGGCCTCCATAATTCTTAAATGAAAGAAGCTTGGAACAACCACGACTATTACTAGAACTGGCTGCCTTACCCAACTAAGTAATCAGGGGAGAAGGGCCTTGGTAAGAAAGGTGAACGAGAACCTAATGGTCACTCTGGCTGAGCTCCAAAGATCCTGTGTGCAGATGTGTTCCAGAAGGTCAACCATCACAGCAGCACTCCACCAATCTGGGCTTTATGGCACAATAGCCAGAAAGAAGTCTCTCCTCAGTAAAAAGACACATGAAATCCTGCCTAGAGTTTTCAAAAAAGCACCTAAAGGACTCTCAGACTGTGAGAAACAAGACTCTGTGGTCTGATGAAACAAAGATTGAATTTTTTTGGCCTCAACTCGAAGCGTCATGTCAGGTAAACAGGCACTGTTCATCACCTGCCCAATACCATCCCTACAGTAAAGTTTGATGGTGGCAGCATCATGCTGTGGGGGTGTTTTTCAGCAGCTGGGACTGGGAGACTGGTCAGGGTTGACGGAAAGTTGAATGGAGCAAAGTACAGAGATATTCTTAATGAAAACCTGATCGAGTGCTCTGGACCTCGGGTTCACCTTCCAACAAGGCAATGACCCCAAGCACACACCCAAGACAACAGAGGAGTGACTTAGGGACAGCTCTGTGAATGTCCTTGAGTAGCCCAGCCAGAGCCCTAACTTAAACCCAATCGAACATCACTGGAGAGATCTGAAAATAGCTGTCTACCGACGGTCCCCATCCAATCTGGCAGAGCTTGAGAGGATCCGCAAAGAATGGCAGAAAATCCCCAAATCCAGGTATGCAAACCTTGTGGCATTATACCCAAGAAAACTGGAAACCGTTATGGTTGCCAAAGGTGCCTCAACTGAGTAAAGGGTCTGAATACTTATGCAATGTTTTAGTTTTTCCATTGCAATAAATTAGCAAAGATTGCTAACATTCTATTTTGACTGTCATTATGGGGTAAAAATGATGGGGAAAACGTGAATTTTTATTTTAGCACAAGGCCTCAACATAGCAAAACGGAAAAAAAATTAAAGGGTATGAAGGCTTTTCGAATGCATTGAAACTGTATAGTTCGCTTTACCCGAATCCATCAGTTTAGCTGAACTGGCGACTCAGCTGAGAGCGAGTTCGGTTTGTCTCGAACACACAGAATCACCATAATTATGATCATACCCAAGTTCATCAACTTCGTTGTGATTGTAATTACAGTGACCCTGTGTGTTAAAGACCAGTGTGTTAGAGTCACACAGGAACTTCTCACAGCCAAACAGTCCGTTTAGCTGAACGGATGGATTTGAATAATAGTGAACTATACAGCTGCTATGTATAAAAGGATAAATAGAAGCTGTATCATAACAAAGAAATTTTTTAATAAAAGTAAATTCAAGAAACATTTGTAAACGCATAAAGCAGATTTAATGAAAAAAATAAAAAAAGTTGACCACAAAAGGTGGCCATAGCCTTTAATTCTTTATGGGGCCTGCAATTCCGTGTAGGGCCCCCACTTAGAATTGGGGGGAGAGCTACAGGCTTGTGGTACCTTTCTCTTATTTTTAGTTTTTGCCTTTGCTTCCCTTCCTTCTTTGTGTTTTAAAGAGGCTGTCACCACATTATAAGTGGCCTATCTTGTACATGATGTGATCTGCACTGTAATGTAGGTGACAGCAGTGGTTTTTTTTATTTAGAAAAACGATCATATTTGACGGAGTTATGACCTATATTAGCTTTATGCTAATGAGTTTCTTAATGCCCAACTGGACGTGTTTAACTTTTTGACCAAGTGGGCGTTGTGGAGCGAATTGTATGACGCTGACCAATCAGCGTCATACACTTCTCTCCATTCATTTATTCTGCACATAGTAAACCTGCATTGTTGACTATGTGCAGTTACTCAAGTGTCCGGACAATGAATAGACATTACCTCCAGCCAGGAAGGGATGTGTATTCAGAATCCTGACACTTCTGACGTCTGTGGTTGATTTACAACACACAGGCGTAGTCTCGATGTAAATGACAGTTTACAGCGTAATATGACGAGACTACGCCAGCTGTGCTGTAAATCAACCACAGACATCAGAGCAGTGTCAGGATTCTGAATACACATCCCGTCCTGTCTAGAGGTAATGTCTATTCATTATCAGGACACTTGAGTAACTGCACATAGTTAACAACGCAGGTTTGCTATGTGCAGAATAAATGAATGGGGAGAAGTGTAGGACGCTGATTGGTCAGTCATACACTTCTCTCCACAACGCCCACTTGGTCAAAAAGTAACACACGCCAAGTTGGGCATTAAGAAACTCATTAGCATAAAGCTAATATAGGTCATAACTCCGTCAAAAATGATCGTTTTTCTAAATTAAAAAAAACACTGCTGTCACCTACATTACAGTGCAGATCATATTATGTACAAGATAGGCCACTTATAATGTGGTGACAGCCTCTTTAAGTTGGACTTACCTGCTTTTAGAATCTTTCATGGCTCAAATCTGATTGGCGGTGCAACGGAGAGCGGCTTATAAGAAGCGATTCTCTGTGCTTTTTCCTCAGCTGCCTGACTGGATTATACAAGAGAAGCCCCCAGCCCCCCCTTCATCGTGGTTATTATTAGCTCATGCTGGGCTGTCTAGGACTTAGTTTGGCATATCGATGGACATTTATTAATATGTGGTTAATTAGATTTTTTGGGGTTTTAAATGGGGTTCTTCGGGACTTTTATATTAATGGCCTTTTAAAAGAAGTCATCAATAATCAGGTCGATGGGGATCCAAATCCCAGAACCCCCACAATCAGCTGACTGAAGGGGCTGCGGCGAGAAACGCCACAACCTCTTTATAGTTTACTAGATACAGCACCATAGAGTAGCGGCTGTGCCTGGGATTGCAGTTCTCTGCAGCCCGGTCCTATTCACTTGGAAAACTATGAAGGCAAAACTATGAAGAGGCCAAAGCGTTAGTCGCCACGGCCCCTTCAGTCAGCGGATCAGTTGAAGTGCTGGGAGTCGGACCCCCACCAATATGAAATTGTTGACCTATTCGAAGGATAGGCCATTAATACAAAAGTACCGGATAACCCCTTTAATCTTATGGTCATAATTTATTAGTGACAAACTCAATGTTCATTGTTTACCAATAATAAACACCAGACTATTTTCACTACTGAAAAATTGTGTTTGTCTTTATTAGTTTACGTTAATTATTTATGTGGCCCCCAAATCAGCGTCTGGGGCTAATCTCTGTCAATGCAAACCCCGTTTTGAACGTTATATGTGGTGTCACTTTCTGTATCAGATCTGAGCCCACGAAGTCAAACCTTTGTTAAATACTAGTCATCCACAGTAGAAGGCCCCACGCACACGACCGTAAAAATGCTCTGTAATTGCGGACCGTAATACGGTTCGCAATTATGGACCCATTCGTTTCTATTGGCCGCTGACATCTTTCTGTACGGATAGGTGTCCGTGCCGTAGAAGTGTACCGAAAAAGATAGGACATGTCCTATCTTTTGCTTTTTACGGGCTGTGCTCCCATACTTTGTATGGGGGAACGGGCCAAAAAATGTGGGCTGCGGCCGTCAGCGGTCGGCTGTGCCCACAATCGCAGGCCGTGATTATGGGCACGGCCGTGTGCATGAGGCCTAAAACTAAATAGTGTTTTTTTACTTTCTAAATGCATTGCTTAACTTGTCTAGCTCTTGTCCTGAGTTACAGCACTATGTACTATAGTCCAAAGTTGCATTCACAACTTGGTTGAAACATCAATATCTACATTCTACCTACCTTGAATGAAGAACTTTCTTCTCAAAAGAAAGATCTTTCACTGATAACAGATCTAATCTGTGGTGCCCAGAGAAGGCATGAGGAGTAGACCAGGACGCAGCTCTGCAAATCTGCTCGATGGATGAGCTAGCCTTCTCAGCTCAGGTGATAGACAGTCCTAGTAGAAAGGGCTCTAAGTTTTTCCAGGGGAGACAATCCCTGGATTGTGTAAGCGTAGAATATAACCTTCTTAATCCAGTTGGACAAAGTCTTTTTGGATACTTTCTTCCTTTTATTGGCTCCCTGGAATTGGATAAAGAGATTTTGAGCTTTACTTTAAGATGTGGATATTTCCAGGTACTTTAGCACCGTCCTAGGGACATCAAGAGTGTGGAATTCTTGTTCACGTTGGTTTGAAGGATTCGGACAAGAGGAAGGTAACGCAGTGAGGATAATTTATCAACCTTTATACGCCAGTTCTCTGGCGTAGAAAAGTTGCGAAAGAGCCCAAAAAGTTTGGTCTTTTTACATTGCCCTCGTCACTTTGTGGAAAAGCACCTAGCTGGTGTCAATTTCACTCTATAGGGTGTAGCAAGGTAAAGGCCGATGCTGAGCCCCTACCTTACTTTTCCTCTCCCATCGGTCAGTTAAATAAAACAAAAATGAAGTTAAAAAACAAAATGAATGCTCACTTTACCAGCACTCCTCTTCTCCGGCTCCCTTAGAATGACATAACTCATACAACGTTCTGACGCCGGGGTGCTTCAGGATGTATCCAATGCAGCACTGAAGACATTGAAATGCTGCATCACATATAAAGCCCTGACATTTCTCCAGGTCAGAACCTTGTATGAGCTGTGCTGAAATGCTGAGGGAACCTGAGAGGAGAAGAAGAGCAGCGGTGGGGGGGTGAGCATGCATTATTTTTTTTTATTGCCAATGTGGGTGGAATTGATGGTGCATGAACGCCATCATTGCGCCACTGTTGTATGGACGGCTTGCCTGAAAGATGCAACACATTTATTAAGAGGCTTTGGGTAAGAAAGATAAAAGTTTAAAGATAAATTAGGTTCCCTAATAGAGCCTGAATTTTCACTGACCCTTCTGGCTGTTGTAATAACTACAAGGTGAGTCGCTTTCCAGGATAATCTCCTGAGCACAGTGACAGAGGCTCAAAGGGGGACATAAAGATACCTTTTAGAACAATTTTAAGAACAGCTTTTGTTTTTTTCTTCCCCACCTACAAAAAAAGTCATAACTTTTACATTTTTTTTGTTGACAGCCATATGAGGGCTTCATTTTTATGGGACTAATTGTACCATTTACTATTATGCGTGATGTACTGGGAAGCAGGAAAATTCGGAATGGGGTGAGGCCCCAAGCACACGAATGTGTTTTTGCATCCGTAATTCATTCACAAAAATGTGGATGAATTGCAGACCCATTCATTTCTATGGGTCCATGCATACGACTGTGATTCACAGTCTGTGCATTGGCCAGGAGCCCGGAGAGCAAAAAATAGGACATTATATGGGGCGCATTTGCTGTCTAGGCTCACTGAAATCAATGTGTGCACGGTGCGTGATTTGCGGACGGCCCGCGGATGAAACTCCGCGGCCGTCCGTGCTGTAATCACGGGCCTTGCACACGGCTATGGCCATGTACATGAGGCCTAACTCCCTCTAGTTTGAAGAGTGGTGTAATATCTTTTTCTACGGTGGCCTCCCAAGCTAAAATATGGTGATGTCTGGGCCTCACCATTGATCATAGTCCATGCCAACATTTTTAAAACTTAACTCAATTTATCTTAAAATGCGTCTTCGGTACCCAGTAGTACATTAAATAACCACAAAAGGAGTAGATTATGTTGCTAAACCATAGATTTGTGCTGGAGGAGAAAGGCCTATGCAGCATATAATCACTTCTGCCTTCCCAGCTGCGCCTCACCAACAACTCGAGGACACCTCACTAGTGAGGCCAGCCTTACAGTTTGAGAAGCACTGGTGTAGAACACAAGCTCCCCCAAACCTTCTTGCTGGTATCAGTAGTGACGGACACTATTGGAAGCTGGTGGAAAAAGGGGTCCTTTTTGCAAGATTTGGGTTTAATCACAATCTGATTTTTTGTGATTTATAATCCAACCCAGGTTCTGAAGGGTCTGACATGTCTTCTGAAGGTAAACAGAGAGAAGAGACACTGACGAAGCGTCAGAGAATAGTCAGGGTAAGGCACAATGTTTATTTCCTGATTTGTTCGGAATGCTACTATTTCTGCCATTAGTTTGGTGACTGGGCAGGAGGAGATTCGTAAAAATGGGAGGAACTGAAAATTATAGATTTCTTGATCTTAAGGGATAGCAAATCTGAGGGACTTCTGATGAGGCATATGGGAATGTGATAATATGCGTCCTGCAGATCGATTGTTGCCATGATGTGATTTTTCACCTATATGATGGTTTTAGAGTTATTATTGTCTTAAATGGCCTATTTGCCTTTTTTAAAAGCACATTTACCTTCAAACTGGTGTTTAGATTTAGAAACCGTGTCACCCGACCGTAACTTCAGCCATCGAGTTCTCATTGCCGTTTTAGACTCTGCTGAAGCGTCAGCTATAAAATCATGTGGTTTTCTGAAACAAAGGAAGAGCCAACAATTTCTTCTTGAGGCAGCTCCTCTTAGATGATTTTCTAATTGCTCCAACCACATACACATGATTCCTTTCAGCGGTTAATGTTTCCCAGGATTTCTTGAGTAAACTTTTTGCTTTCCTATCCATTGGCTCTTTCAGCTGTGATGAGTCTTGGTGGTGTTGTGTTTTCTGCCACTTGTATTTAACGTTTTGGGCTTTCTACCCAGAGCTTGATCATTTCAAATGAGAATAGCGGTTTAAGTTCTGCAGTAATCCCAAGATGTTTTTATGGATTTTAATCATTCCTACTTTATTAATTTCTGGATATTTTCATGAATAGGAAACACTTATTTTCAGATTGTTCGAAGTCTCACAAACATTTTGTCCTGAACCTTTCTTGTCTCTAAGCTCTTCTATATTCATGGTGCTTCTTCCCGCTCACAATAATTCATCCATATGTTCAAAGGAAAAATAATTTCTATTAGTCATCTTCTACTGCCGATGATATTTCACCTTCAAGATATTCTTCTGTAATATATACTTGGTAACTTCCAGAATCAAAGTCTACTTCCAGAACAATTTTTTTTAAATTTAATATTTTTGCAGTAGAGGCAGGATTATTTGCTTAGAAAAAGGAGTCCAGAGAGGATTAGATTTCTTGACACACAAATAATTTAATGTCGTCAATTAAAGAGGGATTACTACTTTAAGAATCTTCTCTTTACTTGAAAGAGGGGCTTCACACGGTTTATGTGGCAGCCAGCTTCTGGAAGCAGATGGCAAATTTGTGCACATGAGCTTTTTTTGGGGCATCCTTGTCACCCTAATAGAGGGGACAAGGAAATAAGTAACATAAAAAGGACCCCGATCTAAGGCGATAACGCCCCCTAACAGAAAATATACTGAGCCAGTGTTTGTGCTGTGCTCTGCAGATTCAGAGTGGGGGGAGGCATCTTCTACTTCAGGAATGGTTAGGCAGAAGAAATAAATAACGTCATTCTATCGTAACAGAAGCAGACCTCAGATCAGGGTGACTTTAAACACTGCCATGACATCACCAGCCTCCATGTGCGCATAAAACCTTGCTGTACACGGCGCCACAGAAAGAAGGCCCCGGTGTACCCCAGCACCCCTGGAAGTAGGACCCACGGTGCCAGTACAGTGCTGATAGATATGCTTTGGTCAGAGAGTCACAGGGGAACAACAGAGCCTGCACGGGGAAGGCATCTGGGAGCTCAGAAGAGGACCAAAACATATCTGGTCTTCGAGCTTAGCGTAAACCCCCAGATCATCGGATAATGTCTCAAGTCTGGGGGAGATAGGCGTAGCATAGTGGAGGAGGGAGATAGTCAAATTGACCTCCGCTTCCCGGTGACTTAATATCGCAGGGACCCGTCAAGGCCATGGATACAAACAGGAAAACTTTCTATGCCAAAATAGGGACACTGAAATTCACCTTTCCTATTGCATGATATTAGATAAACTATAGAATACTTCAAAGCTAAAATCAGTGGCGGTCTTAAAAAAAAATACTGAAGATAAATCATACTGCATTCTGAGGGATGAATTCTATGAATAGTAATAACACTTAAAACATCTGACTTTCCATTTTAACCTTCATACTGTACAAAAAAAAAATGGAAGTTTAGATCTTCTAAATATATAGAAAAAACATAGTAGATAAAAAAATGTAAAAAAAAAAAAAAGTGTTACGCACTTCCAGTTGCTGCTCCTTTTCGTCATATACCTCCTTCTGAGATCGCAAGAAATCGGAAAGCATTCTTGTAAGTTGTTTTCGATCATCTATCTCTGCTGCTAATCTGCCATTGTAATCTGCAAGGAGCATGCAGGCATCATCCACCATCTTGGAAAGTTGATCACCAGAGGCTTTATCTAGAAATTAGAGATACATCCTTTTCACTTAACCCCAACCCAAGGTGCCCCTTTGCTTATTAACAAAATAAATATCCATTTAAAGTTTAATTTAAGTACTCTAATCACCTACCGGTAATTTTGTCCAAAAGGGAGACGTCTTGTACTTCCACTGGTAAGGAGCCTATCCTCTGATGTACAGCTGCATCTCCAGAAGCTGCATTTTCAAGTTCTTGCAATGCATGGATTAGATCTGTTGTCTAAGAGTATGAGAGTAAGCAGGTAAAGTTCGGTCCGTAAAATTGTTGAGTACTATGGTGATGCAACATTCACGGAGCACTCCGGGCAAAATAGATGCACTTCGTTATGCCTAGTGCAGGGCTGTTCATTAGGGTGAGATACGCTCCATCAAAGTACACAGCGTATCCGTCCTGAAAGCTGCAGGAAATTCTGCCCGAAAAACCGCACCAAGTTATGGTGCAGTTTTTCGGGCAGAATCTCCGCTTCAGAACAACTGCTAGAGAAAAAAAATAAAATAAAAATCAATCGCAAAATTTGCTTATCTGTTGTGGGTTTTACCTCCCACTGAATTCAATGGGGTAAAACCCACAACAGAAGTGCAGCAATTCCACAGCATAAATTGAAACGCTGTGGAAAACCGCACCGCAGGTCAATTTATGAACAGTTTCTCAACGTTGTTTTCCACAGTTTGTGGATGAGATTTATTCGTAACTCATCCACTCTGCTGCTACTGTAATACGGTGTGGATTAGAAAACCTGCTGCGGAAAATTTGCAGCATTTACACTGTCTCCGCACCCTTAAAGGTGTCTTCCAGCCACTAAAAATTGAAGGCCTATCCTCTGGATAGGCCATAAATAGTCAGTGGGCCGGGTTCACTTCAACTGGAGAGAAGTCTGCAATACCTGTGAATCTCAGCTAAATGCGTGTCAACGACTCAGTGAGCAAGAAAAAATGAAGGGGAAGCAGCGCTCGTACGACTGCTGCGGCCCCTTCAAAACAGCTGATCGGCAAGGTTTGAAAATGTCAGACCTCGACCCATCAATTTTTAGGGGCTGGAAAACCACAAACGCGAGAAAAAAAATAAATAACATATTATTTAGTCTATATATAGAGTATGGCGTGTGTATAAAAACAAACACAAACTATTGCGGAATTACTGTTATTTTCCCCATTCCTTCCACACAAAAAAAAAAACTTTATGCAATTTATAAAACAATGCATTGCAAAACGGTGCAAAAAAACAAAAAAACCTACAAACATGTTTAGCAAAAAACTTGGATAGAAAAAAATAAAATAAAAAAAAGTTGTGGGTCTTGGAATAAGGCGATACAAAAATGTTTTGTGTTTTTCAATAAAACACTTTTAATCAGTAAAGCAGTAAAACATGAGAAAAAAAAAAAAACTATAAAATTTGTCATTGGCATAATCATAGCAACCCATAGAATAAAAAAAAAAAGACAACCTTATTTATACCACAGTGTAAAAGAAAAATGCAAAGAACAATGGCAGAATTGCTGTTTCATTTTCCATTCCACCCCAAAAAAAATACAAGTTCAGGCCCCATGCACACGACAGCAAAAAACCTCAGAACGGAGCCATTCACTTTCATTGAACACTGACACCTTTCCGTAGCACTACGGAAGGGTGTCAGTGCCGTGGAAATGTTCCGGGAATTATGGAACATGTCCGTTCTTTCGCATTTTGCGGGCCGTGCTCCCATACTTTGTATGGGAGCACGGCCCGAAAATGCGGCTGTCAGCGGCCGGCCGTGCCCGCAATCGCGGGCCGTGATTGCGGGCACGGTCGTGTGCATGGGGCCTAACCAATATATTATATGTACACCAAAACAATGGCAATAAAAACTGCAACTCTTCCTGCTGCCATCATACACATACAAAACAAACCATCATCCAGCTTCGTTGACAGAAAAATACAAAATGATAGCTCTTAATAAGCATAGTAAGAAAATGTGAAAAAAAAAAAAAATCACATAAGCCTCAAAAATGTTAACCTACAACCTCATGTTTATAAATTTCACTTAGCAGCAATAGATCAATGTATATAAAGTGGATGTGTGTTACATGGCGGATTTTCTAGTTTGGCATATTTATAAAGGTCACCTAATTTTTTTGTTTTGCCCTGGTACCAGCATAAGGGTTTCTACTGGTTTGCTCCTTGTCTGTCCACTGAGGCCACTTAGAAAAGTGAGCGCTTATGATCTGTTCACTTGGTTGTGGTTTTGTGTGGTGATCTTTGTTAATGTAATGCTGTACCTGTAAAGGGGGGGGAGGGGAGAAAAATGACAGGACTTTAACCCCTTCACGACTGCCATACGGCTATATACGTTCTAACTACCGACACTCCGTGCAGTTAGCACGTACATAAGCAGTTAGCACCGCTTGACAAAGGCTGCGTTGAGCAGCTGAAATGTTGCATCCTACTGCACGGATGGGTGAATAAATCCTTTTTTGATAAGACTATTGGAGTGCCTCCTCTATTCCTATTTATGATCTAAACCTGGCGATTAATACGTCGGATTCCTGGAGGCCTGCATCTAGTTACCCTGGAGGTTGTTGTTCTACTGTGCAGCCCATATCTCTATTTGGACATATATGGACAAGGACGTCAGCGGCTCTCTGGGAGCGGAATCCCCGCTGTCAGATCGCTCTGTGCCGGGGATTCTGCTACTGGAGAAGCCCCTGGTGTCACTATCCATATTTGGACAGAGACATCAGGGGCTTCCTGTAGGAGCGGAATCTTCGGCCAGAGGTATTCCGCTCCTACAGGGAGCTACAGTGGTGCCATTTATAGGAAGGGGGTGCCATCTGCAGCGGGGATATTGCTAAATACAGGGGGGGGGGGGGGGATGTTGCCATCTACGGGGGGGGGGGGGTGCTATATACAGGGGGTGTGGCACTATCTACATGGGTACTGTGGCATTATATTGCCACTATATACAGGGCACACTGGCGTTATCTACATGGGCACTGTGTGTGGCACTATGTGGGCTACAGGGAGAATTGTGGAACTATTTACAGTGGGCACTATCTCTATCTATGTGTGCAATATGGCACTATCTACAGTGGTATTGCGTCGCTATCTACATGGCCACTGTAGTGTTTTCAGGGGGTTGGGACAAAAAGCCCTAACGAATAAAATTGTTAAAATAAAATTTTTTTCAGCGTTCATGAAAAACGGATGGCAAATGGCGGTTAACTGCCAGACAGCCGGGAAATGGATTCAAATTTTGAGACACATTGATACAAAACAGAGTTGATTCGTTGTTGACTGACATTTTTTACGGTGTGTGTGTGTGTGTGTGTGTGTGTGTGTGTATATATATATATATATATATATATATATATATAGCCCGCTCTACAGTGAGTGAGTGAGTGTATATATATATATATATATATACACACATATACTCAAAAAGATAGGAGCAGCACAGTGTAAATACCAAAAACGGCTGGTGCTAGCTTCAATAAAAGGAGGGACGCATTCCTCATGAATATACAAAAAATAGAGACCAGAAGCAGCACTCAAATAGCAAAAAATGTGAATTTATTTACCCAACAAAGCAACGTTTCACTTCCTCCATGGAGGCTTGAGAATGCTTCCATGGAGGAAGTGAAACGTTGCTTTGTTGGGTAAATAAATTCACATTTTTTGCTATTTGAGTGCTGCTTCTGGTCTCTATTTTTTGTGTATATATATATATATATATATATATATATATATTATATTTTTTTTTTTTTTTTCAAAAAAAGTGATTTTTATTTTTAGCGATTTGTCTGCTCATAATAAAAATTTAAAACACTGAATTAAACTAATCTAGAAAATGAAAGCCTCATAAGTCTTGTAGAAAAACAAAGTAAAAATAGTTGTGATATTCAAAGCGGTTGCAAAGATATTATCGTTTAAAGAAGTGCATATCAAAAATGAAAGATTTGACCTGGACACAGGAGCATCAATGACCTTTGGTCATGAAAGGGTTAATAAATAGCAAGTTCTCTATACAGACTTAAGGCCTTATGCACATGGCCGTGCCAGTAGTCACGGTCCGCGACTACGGGCACGGCCGGCCGCTGGCACTGACAGCCACCCGCATTTTTCGTCATGAACTCCCATATAAAGTATGGGAGCACGGGACGTAAAAAGCAAAAAGATGGGACATGTCCTATCTTTTGCGGTTGCTTTCTACGGCTCGGACACCTTCCCGCAAATATACGGGAAGGTGTCCGTGGTCCATAGAAATGAATGGGTCCGTAATTGCGGACCATAATTGTGGTCCGCAAAAACGGAAGAAATCTACTGTGTAGCTGCTACTGCAGCGACTATCAGAAAAAAAGAAAGAAATTCAGGTGTCCTTTTATTCTGCCCCATATTGAAATGGATAGTGTTCAGTCTGAAAGTGAATCAAGCGAATAAAAGGCAGAGAGATCTATGAACTCATGCAATACCTGTGGAGGTTCTTCTGGAGTGATCTCCGATAAATAGTCATCCTCATCATCCTCCTCCTCTTTATCAAACTTTACTTCTTCATATGGGCGCTTTTTTGTTTTTTTCTCACCATCTTTAAATCCAAGATTAAAAAGAAACATCAGTAGTATTGTTGTTGACCAGGCAAAGTATTGATTTGTGTATGACCGGACAATATCTTGGCTACTCAAGCTTACACCCTGTTATCAACTGTAAATTTCAGGCAGTATCGGCAGACTAGCTCCGATAGACTATATGAATGCAACATTTTGGAAGCATAACTGCCCATATTTTGCAAAGATAATTAATGTTTTAGCTAGTGAACATGGCCAAATATCAGATACAATGTGCTTGTAGGACACCTCATTCCAAAGCCATGGACATTTAATAGTAGAAACAAAGACCAACAAAATCTCTATTTTTGGAAAACACTTTAGCCCACTTTAGGACAGGACTGCGGGAATACACATCCGGTCAGTCACAGGGGCATTAGTGAAGTTGGGTGCCAATTTTAATATGAAGTTGGCATTGAGGTCAGAACTCTGCAAGTCATGCGATTTCTTCTACACCAAGCTAGACGTATGTCATGCTGAAAGAGACAAAGATCTTCCCTAGGAATGCTGCAGTGGACTTGAATTAGGGGACCCAGGCCACAGCCCCAGAACATTATTTCTTCTCCGTCTTAAAGGCTATGTACACCTTTGAAATCTTTTTTTTTTTATACAATTTTTTATCATTGTGATTGGTGGAACTTTTAACCAGTTCAGGACCAGGCTATTTTGAGCCTTCAGGACCAGACACCGTTTAGCCCTTTTTAGCACGTGTTAGTTAAATGGCTATAACTTTTTTATTTGTTGGGCCAACTACGTGATTTTTGAGACTTTTTTTCCGTAGACAATGCAGGTTTCTTTTTTTATTGTTTTTATACACATCCTTTTTGCTATTTTAGAATTTTTATTCATAAAGTTTGAAAATAGTAAAAAAATAAGCTTCTTTACGTTTCAGCTATTTTTTTGGGTAATAACAGTTTTACCCTAAAATAGACCTTTTATTTGTGATCGTCATTGTCTACCGTAAATTTTAATATATTACATGTCTATATTAGGGTAATTGGGTCAGCGCTACAACAATGATTGGCGGGAGGGGAACTTTTTTTTGGGGTGGGTATTTTATGTGTATTCATTTTTTTTTTTGCACTTTACTTTGCTTTTCGTTTTTTATTACTATGGTCTGTCCCTCAAAGGTCAAAGAAGACCTTTGGGGAACTTTATATATATTTTTTCACCATGCTTTTCCCCTGTAACTGGAGCTGAACAGCAGCCCCAGTTACAGGGGAAATCAGCCCTCTCATAGTGACGATTGTCACTAATAGGGCTGTGCTGGGTCTAGTAACACCCAGCAGCAGTCTGTCACTAACGGCACCCGGTGATCATGTGACCAGTCACATAAACACTGGGAGGAATAGAGACAGCGGCGCGGCCGCTGCCTCTATTCCTATTCACAGTGTTCATTGAGCGCTGTGTACAAGTGATCAGAGAAGACAGAAGCAGCGAAAGCTGCTTCTATCCTCTCCTCTGGGTCCCCGGCAGTCACTGACAGCCGGAGACCCGACATTCAGCCCGAATTACATCTGAAACCAGTGCGTGTGAACATACCCCAAGTTGATAATTTAGATGTAGCAGATTACAGGTGGATCCGACCCGCTTTCACGGAAACAGTCAGTCCCGCGGACCTGACAGATTCAGGTCTTAGCACACGATACAGCTGCTATGTATACAGAATACAAAGCAGCTGTATCTCAAAAAGCAAAAATTATTTTTTATAAAATGTAATTAGAAAGTTGCAAACACACTGATACACATTTTTATAATAAAAAAAAATCAAAAATATAAAAATCGCTTTCAAGTGTGTACATAGCCTTTAATGATCTCAACCTTGTGTGTGCCTGCTTGGCCATGGAAACCTAATTCATGAATCTTCCGGGGACTGAATACTTCCTAGGACAGTGCGGAAGCAAATGGTACAACTGAGAACAGAAAATGTTCACATGATATTTGCTTGTTAACAGACCTGTTCTGTGGGCTTGATTTTCATAGATTTATATCCAAGTTGCTGGAGCTCCTAGACATTACCACTAATAATATCAGCACTTTGATTTTAATAGAGAAGCTCCAGCAGAGCAGAAATCTGACAAAGCACCCTGCTAGAACGATGGAATACTAATTCAATGGGTAAAAATGTTCTAGTGTTTGTATTTGGAGATTGCATATGTGTACTTCATTTTAGGCTTCAGTAGTACAGGTTATATATATGAAAAGTTTTAATATATGTCTTAGAGCCTTTTCCCGGTCTGCAGGCTCTATGTAGATGTTCAGAAACACCCTCGAAAAAAACAAATAAAAAGTCTGTTTTCAGTAATATAGTAACGCAAGACAAAGAGGTATCTCACTACTTCGCCCTTTCCGCTACTCACGCCATTTTCTTTTAAAAAATATTAAAAAGATTTTTTTTAAAAAGAAGCTGGGGTGGGGCAACCAACAAGTTTACTATAATTTACACCACTTATGGCGCAAATCTACAGATACCATGATGGCCAGAAACGCCTAATTTAAGTAGTGTGCGCCTCTTAATAAATTAGGCACATTTTATTCCAACTCTCTTTATAGTAAGACTGGCGTATGAAACGTAAGTCTTAGATTTCCCTCCTCGTGAATACTGTGAAAAAACTATGGGCCTGTTCACATCACTGTTCACTTTCCGTTCCAGGGTTCCCGTCGGGTCAATGGTGACTGAAACGGAAGCTGTGGTTTCACTTTCCGTTGCGGGGTTCACCCGACGGAAACCTCCGACGGAACCCCGGAACGGAAAGCGAACGGTGATGTGAACAGGCCCTATGAGAGATCACAAGAAGTTTGAATCGGGTGCTGTTGTCTTTCTAGAAACTTCTGCTGTCAGCACAAAGTTTACTACTGAAACAAGACTTAAACATGCTCTGTCACCAGATTATAAGTGACTATCTCCTACATAATGTGATCAACGCTGTAATGTAGAGAACAGTGGTTTTTATTTTGAAAAACTATCATTTTTGACCAAGTTATAAACAATTTTAGATTTATGCTAATTAGTGTTTTTACTTTTTACCAACTGAGCGTTGTACAGAGGAGTGTACGACGCTGACCAATCAGTGTCACACACTTCTCATTGTTCCAGCCCAGCTTATTTCACTGCACAGCGTGATTGCGCACAGTGTGATTGTGCAGTGAAAGAAGCTGGGCTGGAACAATGAGAAGTGTATGAGGCGGATAAGGCACTTATAATCTGGTGACAGAGCCTCTTTAACTAAAAACAATAACTTAAGTTATTAAACTGAGAAATATTAGCTATATTACTAATACCATTTTTTATAATAAAATGGGAGATTTGTGAGTGGTTAAAATAATCGCTATTTAACGTCACGTGAGACATAGGTAAATAACTTCTACTTACACAATGCAGTCTTTAGGTGATCCAGGATATCATTCTCATAGACAGCCCTTTCTTCCCATATTGATAATACCCTACCCAAGTGCTTCTTGCAGCCTTCATCTGCATCACTGTGAAAAGAAGGTAAATAACATCAACGTTCCACAAAGTATTCGAATATTTCACTAGCATTTCCAAGAATAATTAGCTTTGTTAAGAGGAGTTAATAGGCTTGAAATTTTACACTATACTCCTCATTAGGATCTGTTAACAAGTTTCTAAATAGGGGTAATAAAAAAAAGAAGTTAAACTTTTGATCATACCAAAACATAGATCGCCAAATTGACTAGAAAATAAGCAGTGGTGACCTAGTTTTGCTACCAGCATTCTATGCATTTGGCGGTTTGATTCCACGGACATTACTTTTCAATCTGCTGCTTTTGTCCGTCTCTTAATAAAGGGCACATGTGGGACGGTGCAGGAGGTTAGTACATGGGCGAAGGCCTTAGGCCTCATGCACACGACCGTAGCCATGTGCACGCCCGTGATTTTCGGGTCGGCCGGCAGCGGACTGTCAGCCGCAAGCAAATCGCGGGCAATGCACATGGCCATTATCTTTAATGAGCCCGGACCGCAGAAGACGGCCGTAATAAGACATGTCCGTTCTTTCTGCGGTGCCATAAAAACTACGGTCGTGTGCATGGCCCCATAGAAATGAATGGGGCCGCAATTCTCCCGTGGATTTTCGGGGGAATTGCGGCCGCAAAAGCACGTGCATGGGGCCTTAGGCCGGATTCAGTCGAGCATGTTCAGTCCGTGATATATGGACTGTATGTCGACAGCATTTCCCGGAACGAACACTTCAGTGAGCCGGCTCCTAGCATCAAGCGTCATAGATAGCTATGGAGTCCCTGCCTCGCTAAAGGAAAACTGTCCCGTACTGTAATCATGTTTACGATGAATATGAGGGACCTGCTGTGACTACTGGGGAAGTGTGTGTAGGGGGATTTTCTCTTAATAGAACGGAGGGGTGATATGGTGACCTGGACCGTATTTGCAGCAAGGCACCCATCGGAGGGTACCAACAGTGGCAGATATTTGCCTACAAATCCGATGGCGGTAAATTGGTGGAGGAGGCGTGTTGTTGCGAAGCAGAGGTATAATGTATGCACGAATAGGGACTTCTAGTTGTAAACATTATACAACGCAGCAGGGAAGTCGGCAGTATTACATGTCACTAGTGACCGGCTATTACGACACTGGCGCTAAACAAAGTCCTGGTTTTCCTGCACTTTGCAGAGGTCTTCTTTTTGTAAATATTATACAGAGAAGAGCAGGGAAGACAAACCTGCTCGGCAGCAGTATTACTTGTCACAAATATAGTCGCTAACTGGCTGTGATGACATTGACGCCCAGCACGGCCTAGCAGTTGTGGAAGCTGCTATAGAAATGAATAAAAATAAAGAGACCCGTCTGCATCTGACTAGTTTAAGGCCCCCTTCTCCCTGCTACCCACACTGCTTTTCTCCACCATTAGGAAAGGGCCCATTGTTTCTGCATCAGTGTATGGCCTCATGCACACGAACGTATATTTGTCCTGCCTTAAATACGGGTCCTTTGTCACACGTATTCGACCCGTATTGCACCAGTATTTACAGACCCGTGCCCGTAAATATGGGTCCGGTGTCACCCGTATTTACGGGCACGTTTTCGCTGCAAAATTGCACTGCAGTAATCGGCAGCCCTTCTCTCTATCAGTGCACGATAGAGAAAAGGGACAGCCCTTTCCGTAATAAAAGTAAAATTAATTCATACTTACCCGGCCGTTGTCTTGGTGACGCGTCCCTATCTTGACATCCAGTCCGACCTCCCTGGATGACGCGGCAGTCCATGAGACTGGCTGCAGCGGTCACATGGGCTGTAACGTCATCCCAGGAGGAAGTTCTGGGTAAGTATGAGCGTCTATTTTTTTTTTTTACAGCTTTATCTATATTGTGATCGGTAGCCACTGTCCCTGGTGCTGAAAGAGTTACTGCCGATCATTTAACTCTTTCAGCACCCTGGACAGTGACTATACACGGACATCGCCTAGCAACGCTCCCGTAATTACGGGTGCACACACGTAGTCACCCGTAATTAAGGGAGCCCCATAGACCGTGCCGTAATTACGGCCTGAAATAGGACATGTTCTATATTTTTCAACGGCACGGGCACCTTCCCTTAAGCATACGGGGAGGTACCCGTGGCCAATAAAAGTCTATATGCCCGTAATTACGTTCGTGTGCACGGGGCCTATATGGGTGTAAAAAATTATGCACCTATGTAGTATACACACACACACACATTATATATATATATATACACACACACACATACATTTGATGGTTTATAGGAAGTTTGAGTGTGCGTGCTTACGTATAGTATGTCTGTGTTTAGTGAGTTTAAAAAAAGGTTTGTCTGTATATGGTATATGTGCATGACCATATGCAGTGAACGTACGTGCTTGTATATAATAAACAGGTGCAATACATCTCCAGTTGCAGTGCATGTGCTGGAATTTGTCCAGGCGTGTCGTAAAGGGGTTTTCCCAGAATTATAAATTATCACCTATCCACAGGATAGGCGATAATTTTCTGAACGCTGGAGTCCCAAACCTCCAGATCATCCTTACTGCACCTCTTGCAGTCAGCATGCGGAAACAGCTGAGCGCTGTACTTGGCTGTTCCGGTCATACCCATAGAAACTGAATGGAGCGCAGGGCGCATGCTCGACCCGCTCCATTTAATGTTCTACTCACTGCAATCGAACAGTGAGGAGAAACGGTGGGTTCGGGACCCCCGTTATCACGATCGGTGGGGGTCCCAGCGATCAGAAAATTATCACCTATTCTTTGTATAGGTAATAATTTATGATATTAGGAAAACCACTTTAAAACGTATGGTGGTAAAAGTCAGTGCATAATTTATGTCTTAGTGAAGCATGCAACTTCTGAAACAAAAACCACTTAAAAAAAAATAAGAAAAAAAAGTCTGTAATGCAGTCTACCTGGAGGAAAGAAACCAAATACCAATACCTTGAAACATGTTTAAAAGCATCCACTATAACTGGTGCAAAGTCTTTGGTGAATTCAGGTCCTTTCCTCTTACTATTCTGAATTACATCATTTGCCAAATAAAGAAAAGTTAGTTTTCTGTTGGGTTTTGCTAAAAGACAAAGAAGAAAATGAAATGTGTTAGTACTGTACACAGACTAGAAGAACAAACTTCAAAGGTCATGAACATACAAATCTTAGATTCACCCATTTTTAACAAGTCTACATAGAACAATATAGAAAAAGATTCAGAAACATTCCGTGCCTGCACACAAACTCTGCGGTCATCAGAAGATCATCATTTTGATTTGTTCATATAGGTCAGGCGATCGATACACACTTTTTTCCAACCTAGTGCAACGAAAATGTAGGGCAGATATGTATGACCTTGGCAGGTGACAATGCACAATTTATACAGCGGTCTGGGGTATGGTCGGTACATACACCATTTGGTTCAATCTTATCTATTGTGTGTAAACAGCCATTTTATTGCAATGGTTTTTAACGACACAAAAATCTGCCCCCATGACCGCTAAATCATTTGACACATGTCCAGTTCTTTCATGCTTTGTAGATGGTGCAGGGGGTCTAAGTGCCCTTTAACACGGGCAAACAAGCGTTCACATGAACACTTGTTCCCGATCATTGCCCTGTGTAAACAGGGCAATGATCAGTCATGGAACAAGCAAACGCTCGTTCATCGACTGATTGTGTAGTTTATGAGGTAAGAAATGTTATAGTGGTCAGCTGCACATCTCCCTGTATAAACAGGGAGATGTACTGCAACAATCGCAGCAATGATCACTCATCCCAATATAATTATCATTGAAAAGGAGAAAACAAGTGCCAATCAACGAGCTGTCTCCATCGGCGCTAGTTTTCACTTTCCATATCGGGCTGCATAAGAGGACCTGTACAGAAAATGCTCCCTAGGAAAAAGTATGCAAATTAGCTATCCTGCACAGTTAAGAAAACGGTCTCTCTTGTGCCACCTATAGGTAGCTGTCCTAGAAGTCAACGTCCTATCCATTAACCCCTTTCTGCCGCAGCCAGTTTTCATTTCATCCTTCTGAGAGCCATAACTTTTTATTTTTCTGTATAAGGGCTTGTTCTTTGTGGTACGAGTTGTATTTTTTACTAGCACCATTTAATGTACTGAGAAAAGTTTATAAAAAAAACCAAAAAAACAACTGGGGTAGACAAAAAAAAATAATAATTTCCGAATTGTTTTTTGGGTTTTGATTTTAAAGGCGTTAACTTTATCCTGCAGGTAAGTACGATTACAGCAATAGCAAATGTTTGTAGTTTCTTTTTTACTACTAGTATAAAATAAATATTGCTTTGTGCCGCCATATTTGGAGACCCCCCCCCGCTTAATTTTTGCGAGGAAAGCTGTAGTTTATAGCACTTTAGGTGAGATGCCTTTGCCGTAGCTCTTGGGGGGGGGGGGGGGGGTTCACTGGTTCACCTTGCAGAGATTCAGCTGCCTACACCAGCTGGTTCCCTGCTCTGTACTGGCTAGGAGGAAGAACTCCAAAACAGCTGATGGGTGTCTCTAGTTTGGCTGATATCTCTAGCCATGATTCAAGGCTCTTTAATGGATCGGACATTGACTTACAGGATAGCTATCAATAGCATTGTGGGGCAGTAAAGACTGAGGAACCATCTCTGCTCTGTGCTTCACTTTTGTAGTCAGCCGTTACATGGCCCATCAGATATCCTGAACAAGACTTGCGAACTCTTGTGGTTTTGCTTGCCGTTTTCAATCAACTCTGCTGTACGACAGCGGTCTTTATATATAATCAAGAAAGATTAAGGTTTACGGGAATGCTAGAACACATGACAATACCAGTTTAACCATTCTTAAAGGCTATACACACCTTTGTTAGTCATTTATTTTTATTTTTTTATTAAATGTATTTTGTTTTTAACTTTTAAATTCACTTTTACTAAAAAAAAAAACATTTTTACGCTAAGATACAGCTTCTATGTATTCTGTATACATAGAAACCGTACTGTTCCGTCCCATAACTTAGATGTGATCATTATCTGGATCCTGTCGGAGACAAGGACCTGCGCTCAGCCGAGCAGTCAGTGCAGCTGAAGACCTAGAGACAGAACTATACAGCTTCTATGTATACAGGATGAATAGAAGCTGTATCTTTTAAAAAAAAAATAATAATATTAGTAAAAGTGAATTTGAAAGTTGGTTAAAAAAAAAATTAAAAAAAAAAAAAAAAAACACATTGTATACAAGAATTTAATTTTATTTTTTTCACAAATGTGTAGACATAGCTTTTAATTCAAAATCAACAAACACTGATAATTTTCTCTTGTTACTTAAAATTATAACCGCATTTAGGGAATGTATGATATATTTTAATTAAGATGCAGTTTTATCGGTGGGGGGGGTTCTCACTTCTCTCCTTTCTTTTATAAGCTAGGGGATGGGTGAAGGGGTTGTTGATGCATATTGTACAAACAAAACAAAAAAAAAAACAGGATTGTTCACTTTTAGGGAAAAAGTGCAACATTTTTCCTACTTTATATACATATGAAGAACGCTGCAATAAATATTATATCAAGATAATGCTTTTTCATTGGTTGTGAAATTGGCTATAAAGTATTTTATAACAGGTATCGTCACTTCCTCCCTGTAGTTGATATGTTTCCAATACAGAAATTTACAAGTGTAAAGAGCTAACCTCTGATATTGTCAAGGGCTTATGGAGGATTTACTTTTATTTAGCGATCTTATTCATGGTCTCTAAAAAAAAATAAATCTTGTTTTTCAATTTTTTACATCGAAATTCATTAAATTGATAGGTTGTACATTACAAGCAAGACTTCACTTACACAGCTGTAAAAAGGATTTCTCTTTTGAAAAAAATGGAATCAAATTACGTCAGAGTAAAACCTTTCCAAAAATGTTTTGAAAGGTTCTCTGCTCTTCTGAGGGGATCGGACCCTTGTCGCGGTTGAAGTCCACATTTAAAAAAAAAACAACTGAAAATCATATGCATTTTTACTGCAATTGAATGCATTTTTTCGATGTGGACCCGGAGTATAGCCATATATTCGGGATCGACCTCTGCCTTTTTGGGCTTCTTTCGATGGGATGCAGATCGGTCATTTGGCATGAATAACAAAAGATTGCACCTGAACCAAAAAAAATCCAACAAAGCAGATAGACTTTTCCACAGATATCTGCCTTCAGGTCGACAGAAAATGGTCTAAATCTGCCTTTTCAGCAATTCATAATCTCTAGTGTAGCCACAAGACAAGAATAGAATGACAAAACTATTTTACCTTTCTCCTGCCCTATACAACAGAACCTATTTCACACTGATAAGGACTGACACAAATGCGTTGCAATCAATGGTTCTGTACTTTTAGGGAACGTCATCATAAAAAGGTCTATTGTTTTAAATGTTAAACATATTTAACCCCTATCCGCACGAGTAAGTAACTGTACTTCCCGTACGACGACGTACAGTTACTGAGTTTTTCCCGGTGCACACTGTCGGCGACAGTGTGCACCGGGAAGTCAGCTGTCACCGACAGCTGACACTCCACTCTTGCCGACCAGCGGTCCTTTGCCGCTGATTTCGGCGAATTAACCCCTTAAATTCGGCGATCGGTTGCAATCGCCGAATTTTAGGGGTTTCTAGCATATCGGCAGACCCCGGTCCGAAATCGCGGGGTTTGCCGATAGTTAGTATGGCAAACGGAAGCCAAACAATGGCTTCCGTGTCTGCCATGGACGGAAGCCCATCAGGACCAACCTTCGGCTGGTCCTGATAGGCTTCCTGTCAGAGTGACAGGAAGTCACTGTGTCGTTCCCGATGCACACTGTCGGCGACAAGGTGTGCATCGGGAACTTGGAGATCAGCTGTCCCCGACAGCTGACACTCCAGTGTTGCCGATCAGCGGCTCATCGCCGCTGATTTCGGCAATTAACCCGTTACATGCGGGACTCGATTGCGATCTCTGCATGTAGGGGGTTTGTAGCACATCAGCAGCCCCCATTCAATCGTGGGGGCTGCTGATGCTTGTGATGGCATCCGGAGGCCAGGCAACGGCCTCCGGGTCCGCCATGTATGGAAGCCTATGAGGACCAGCCTCTGGCTGGCCCTCGTAGACTGTCAGAGTGACTGTGACGTCACACTGACAGTTGGAATACGTTACACTACCTAGGTAGTGTAATGTATTTTAGCAGCGATCAGAGCTGCAGCTCAAAAAAAATAAAATATATTAAAAAAAAAAAAAAAAAAAGTTAATAAAAATGTTTTATAAAAGTGTAAAAATAAAAAGGTTTTGTTTTCCTATAAGGGTATGTGCACACGTAGTGACCAAAAACGTCTGAAAAGCAGGGTCTGTTTTCCCTTTAAAACAGCTCTGGATTTTCAGACGTTTTTTGACCAACTCGCATTTTTCGCTGCGTTTTTTACGTCCGTTTTTGGAGCTGTTTTCATTGGAGTCTATGAGAAAACAGCTCCAAAAACGTCCAAAGAAGTGTCCTGAAGTTCTTTTGACGAGGCTGTATTTTTACGCTTCGTCGTTTGACAGCTGTCAAACGACGACGCGTAAATAACAGGTCGTCTGCACAGTACGTCGGCAAACCCATTCAAATGAATGGGCAGATGTTTGCCGACGTATTGTAGCCCTATTTTCAGACGTAAAACGAGGCATAATACGCCTCGTTTACGTCTGAAAATAGGTCGTGTGAACCCAGCCTAATAAGTCGTCATTTATTATAGGGAAAAAAATGAAAATGTTAAAAAAAAGTGCACATATTTGGTATCACCGTGTTCGTAACGACCCAAACTATGAAACTATAATGTTAATTTTTCCACACGGTGAACGCCGCAAACAAAATAAACTGAAAACTGTCAGCATCGCTATTTTTTGGTCACCACCCCTCCCAAGATATAAAATAAAAAGTGATCAAAAAGTCGCATTTACCCCAAAGTGGTACCAATAAAAACTACAACCCGTTCCGCAAAAAAAAAGACCTCCCACAGCTTTTTTGACGAAAAAAAAAAAAAAAAAAAGTTACAGCTCAGAATAGCGCGTCTCAGAAAATAAATTTTATAGAAACGTAATTTTATTGTGCAAACGCTGCAAAACGTTCAAAAAAAAACTATACACATATGGTATCGGCGTAATCGTAAGGACCGGCAGAATAAAGTAAAATTTAATTTATTGCGCACGGTGAACGCTGTAAGAAATAACGAATTTAAAGCGCCAAAGATCGCTGTTTTTTGGTCACCTTCGCTCTAAAAAAAGATCCTGTGGGGTCAAAATGCTCACTATACCACTAGAAAAATTCCTTGAGGGGTGTAGATTCCAAAATAGGGTCACTTTGGGGGGGGGGGGTTCCATTGTTTTGGTCCCTCCGGGGCGTTGCAAACCCGACATGGCACTGAAAACCAATCCAGCAAAATCCGCGCTCCAAGATCCAAAAGGCGCTCCTTCCCTCCTGAGCCTTGCTGTGGGTCCAAACATCAGTTTATGACCACATATTGGGTATTGCCGTAATCGGGAGAAATTGCTTTACAAATGTCGGGGTGCTTTTTCTCCTTTATTCCTTGTAAAAATGAAAAAAAATTCTATGTTTCCACAGAAAAATAGGTGATTTTCATCTTCAGACTAATTCCACTAAATTCGGCAAAAAAAACTGTGGGGTCAAAATGCTAACTATACCCCTAGAAAAATGCCTTGAGGGGTGTAGTTTCCAAAATGGGGTCACTTTTTGGGGGTTTCGACTGTTTAGGTACCAAAAGACCTCTTCAAACCTGACATGGTGCCTAAAATCCACTAGGTGCTCTTTTGCTTCTGAGGCCTGTGTTTCAGTCCATTAGGACACTAGGGCCACATGTTGGATATTTCTAAAATCTGCAGAATCTGGGCAATAAATATGGAGTTGCGTTTCTCTGGTAAAACCTTGTGTTACAGTTTTTATTTTTTTCATTACAAATTAATTTCGGCAAAAAAAATTAAATTTGTAAATTTCACCTCTACTTTGCCTTAAAGAGGCTCTGTCACCAGATTCTCAAACCCCTATCTCCTATTGCATGTGATCGGCGCTGCAATGTACATAAGGCTGGATTCACACGAGCGTTGCGTTTTTGCGCGCGCAAACAACGCAGCGTTTGCGCGCGCAAACACCATTTGACAGCTGCGTGTGTAATCCGTGTCTGATGCGCGGCTGCGTGATTTTCGCGCAGCCGCCATCATAGAGATGAGGCTAGTCAACGCCCGTCACTGTCCAAGGTGCTGAAAGAGCTAACTCTTTCAGCACCCTCGACAGTGAATGTCGAACACAATATCGAAAAACCTGTTGAAAAAAAGAAAAAGTTCGTACTTACCGAGAACTTCCCGGCCGTTGCCTTGGTGACACGTCCTTGGTGACGCGCCTCTCGACATCGGGCCCCACCTCCCTGGATGACGCGCCAGTCCATGTGACCGCTGCAGGCTGTGTTTGGCCTGTGATTGGCTGGAGCTGTCACTTGGCCTGAATTGTCATCCCGGGAGGTCAGACTGGAGGAAGAAGCCGGGGAGTTATCGGTAAGTCAGAACTTCTTTATTTTTTTACAGGTTCATGTTTATTGGGATCGGAAGTCACTGTCCATGGTGCTGAAACAGTTTAACTCTTTCTGCACCATGGACAGTGACTATCTCCTGACGTCGCGTACCGATAATTTTTTTGCCGGGTTCGGCCAAACCCGGTGAAGTTCGGTTCGCTTGTCCGGCTTCGCTAATCGCAAAGACACTCCGTTTGGATGTTCGGAAACAGAAAAGCACGTGGTGCTTTTCTGTTTACATTCATCCTTTTGACAGCTGTTGCGCAAACACGCAGTTCGCACGGAAGTGCTTCCGTGCGACATGCGTGGTTTTCACGCACCCATTGACTACAATGGGTGCGTGATGCGTTGAAAACGCTGAATCAACGGACATGTCGTGAGTTTTTGGCAACGGAGCAACGCTGCGCAAAAAACGCTGCCATGTCTGCACGGCCCCATTGACTAATATAGCTACGGGCAACGCACGTGAAAATCACGCGCGTTGCACGCACGTATTTTACGTTCGTCTGAATAAAGCCTAACAGTAACGTTTTTTGTTTTTTTTTAAAAACGTTCATTTTTGGCCAAGTTATGAGCTATTATATATATATATATATATATATATATATGCAAATGAGCTTTGAAATGGACAACTGGGCGTTTTTTTTTCGTTATGTCCAACTGGGCGTGTATTGTGTTTTTAACTGGGCGTGTTTATATGTAGGACGCTGACCAATCCGTGACCAGTCCGCATCATACACTCCTCAACATCTGCGCACTCTCCTGAAATATTCTGTGCTGCTGTGAACTCTGCTCTTACCATTACGTAGCTCTCAGTCTGTTACCTCTCCTCCACTCCTGTCCTCAATAACGCCTTCACATGATTGGCAAGTCACCACCCCACACAAGATCCTACTAACAGCACGGTTGTGTTGGAAGCACGCCCTGCAGCTGGGTGTGTTCCCCTCATCTAGCTGCTACGTTCTATCCTGACCGCCGGGGAATTTTCTGTGCGGTCTTCGCAGTGCTGCTACCCCGTTTACCTACGGGAGCAGAACGCGGCTCCTGAAATACTCTGTGCTGCCTTAAACTCTGTGGACAGGTCAGGATCCTGTTTTTTTTAAATGCTGCTGGGGAACCCGCTCGATCCACTATAAGGCTGCGCCTCCATCCTCTTCTGCCCCAGTCACTTATTCCCAAGCACAGTAAACTTTCAGATTGGTTGTGCTGTGAATATTCGGAGAACGTGATTGGTTTATGTGCAGGGTAATGAACATACAGACAAGCAGTAGAAGACTGACTTCAATGAAATGCTCAGCCCTTAGTCAGTCTTCTACTGCTTGTCTGTATGTTCATTACCCTGCACATAAACCAATCACGTTCTCCGAATATTCACAGCGCAACCAATCTGAAAGTTTACAGTGCTTGGGAATAAGTGTCTGGGGCATCACGCGCGTCGCACGGACCTATGTTAATGAATGGGGCCGTTCAGACGGTCAGTGAATTTCACGCAGAATATGTATGCTGCGTGAAACTCATGACATGTCGTATATTTTCCCGTGTTTCGCGCTGCACGCACCCATTGAAGTAAATAGGTGAGTGCAAATCGCACTCGACACACGGAAGCACTTCCAGGTGCCACGCGTGATTCGTGGAACAGCATTAAAAGAAATGAATGACAACAGAAAAGCACCACGGCCTTTTCGGTTTGTAAACAGAAAACCAGAGTGTCATCATGACGCCGTGCACCATATGCTGATGACACACGGACCTTTTGGGCGCGCAAAACGCAGCGTTTTTTACGCACGCAAAACTGACACGTCCGTGTGAATAAGGCCTAACTGGCAGGACTACAATGGAAAGTAACAGATCGATAAATATCTATCTATACACATACACACACCATGCTGTGAAAAAGTATTTCCCCTCACCCAATTTTATATTTTTGCTAATTTGTTACATTTTTTAGATGAAAATCAACAAAATTTTAAGACCATACAAGTAAAACACAAAATGCAGCTTTTAAATGAGCATTCCATTTATAGATAAAGATTTATTCAAAACCTGCATCACCCACGTGAAGTAGTAATTGCATCCTAAACCTAACTGGTTGTGCAGTCACAACTGCTACCAAACGGATGTGATAACGTGCGATAAGTCTTTTACATCGCTGTGGACAAATTTAGGTCCACTCTTTGCAGAATTGTATTAATTTAGCTACATTAAAGGTGTTTTTTGGCAAATGTGATAAATATTTGTGTTCATTTTGGTCAGCAGTGGTTTGTGCTTTGCGATTCTCCCACAGATGCCATTTTTGCCCAGTGTCTTATTTTAATATGGAATGGAGTAATTGACCTCAACAGAGGGCTGCAGTTCTTTAGCTGTTCATCTGTGTTCTTTTGTAACCTCCTGCATAAGTTTTCAATGCGCTCTTGGTGAAGTTCTAGTAGGCTGGCCACTCCTGGTAAGGTTCGCCACGGTTCTAAGTTTGCACTGTTTGTGGATAATGGCTCACTGTGGTACGCTGAAGTCCCAGAGCCTTTGCAATGGCTTTGTAATCCTATCCAGACTGGTAGATTTCAATGACTTTGTTTGGCATCTGTATTTGTATCACTTTAGAACGTGGCATCATGTGCTGCTTTCAGAACTATTAAAAGTAGTTTGTTGATCTGAAACGGTCAAGTGTGACAAATATGCAAAAATAGAAAAAAATAGGGACTTTTCCACAGCACTGTAGAGAACACTGAATCCACCACGGACAATAGGTGATGGACACAGTACCCCTCCTATCCCTTCATGCAAAATTACCTCTGCACAGCTCATAGAGCATGCCTAGAATACTCTCCCATAGAAGTCAATGGGTTACCTCTAGACTACAGGTCCCTACGGTCCATGTGGCTGCTGTAAAGCAGATCTTTAAATGCTAATAGCAGTTCAGGCAAGACGGTGGCCCCCATAATTATGTACAGAAAAGAAAAAAAATGTAATCTACAATCAAAAAACAAAAACAGATTAGAAAATAAAGAATATGTTTCAATATCTGGTTTTGAGAATAAATATATATATATATATATATATATATAAATATGTGATGCATTCCCTTAAAAGTAAACCTACGTATCTCCTGCAGAAATTCATGTGGCTAACCAATGGGCCTTGGCATGGGGTGGGTGACAGTTCAATCTCTAAATTCCTATAAATCAAGCAGTGCCACTCCCTAAAGAGCAGAAGGGCTGGTGGCCTTTATTAATGTACTTACGCCTCCTTCAATTCATGAAGGATGGGCCTGGGTTACAATGGAGCGTGGTTAATGAGGAAATATTTATATATTATTCAACGACTAAAATTACGCAACAATTTTTTGAGCTACACGAGGACACAAATCGCTTAAAGGAACAGTGTCACCCAAAATTTTTTTTATATATCACTTTTGTTAGGGTTTTATTAAAAACATTTATATTTATTTGTGTGTTACTTTTTTCTATTTTTACACTTTTTCTTGCCTATGGGGGCTGCCATTTTTTTTTCCATTTCTGTATGTGTCGATTAACGACACATACAGACATGGAATACGGCAGCTCCAGTCCCATAGGGACTGCGAACGGGGCCCGTTCCATCCACTATGGTGTACGCCGTGTGTGTGGGAACGGCGCATGCGCCGCTCCCACACAGTCCGATTTGAAATGCGCGCCGTCCGGCGCCATTTTCCTGTGGACCGGAAGTCGCGGCCGGGCAGTAAGATTACTACTTCCGGTCGCGGCTTCCGGACTTGTGCACATGGAGCAGCGGCAGCAGACGGAGCGGAGGGAGCGGCGGCGACTGGAGCAGGTAAGTGATTTCTATGTATGTTCGTGTTTCAGTGTGTGTTTACTAGTGTATGTAAACCTTCTACACGGTGTGTTAGCTCAAAAAATGGCGACACACCGTGTAGGAGGTTAGACCGTTCAAACCCCTCGTTTCTCCCGGCACTAGCCAGGATAAAGGAGGGGGGGATTCTGAGAGCTCACTAGAGCGAGGGATTTTTTCCCAATTTTGCAGCATAAAGCAATGTGGTTGCTTTACCAAATGCAATGCTGCAATTTTGGGAATTGCTCCATCTAGTGACCAGTGCTGGGAAATATTATAAATTGAGTCCAATTTATAATATTTCCTGACTCGTGAAAAAAATTAGAACAATGTTTAATCACCTACACACTAATTGTTTAACTAAAAAAAAAAACAAACATGTTTTGCTGGCAACACATTCCCTTTAAAATGCTGCTGTGCTATGAGCACTCAGGCCTCTAAGAATTTGTTTAGCTCCCTGCCCTTTGAAATTTTCGGTCACCATAAGCGTTAGATAAATGTGGGGAGTGATGACAACGAATGGTTTTGTAGTAAAAATTGTGAAAATGCCCAATGGCAACTGATACATTTTTGTATCAGTTGTAATCACTTGAGGGGGAAAAAACTGCTGCTGATGCAACTGATATGTAAATGCACCCTAAGTAGAGTACCATACCATTGTATCTTATCATACTCTCCACATAAATGTTAGTGTCCAATGTTTTTCTAGAATTGCTTTTTATATTGTGGAATGCTAAACAAGAGTATGCCTATCGGTACTTACCTGTTCTCATTTTTAAAACCGGTAAACCATGTTTGATTTAGCTCCTAGAATAAAGTGTAGCTTCCGTTGCTCGGTGTTCCACGCTCCCACCTGAATTTTAAAGGTGCCGCTGGGAAACATGGTGCACAAGAAGCTTCTGAGGTTATACAGGTGACTAACAGGACGGGATGCTCTGCCTGCCACAATTGTTAAATTAAGACAAAAGCACTCATCACCTAGATGCTCTTTATTTAGTATTACAAGGGAACCTGGCACTAGACTTTAGGGCACTAAACCACCAATTAGTCGTTATACTACTGGCGTTTAGTGTCCTAAACATGCCCCTCAAAATTGTCCATTTTAGCATGTTGACTTAAAAGCAGTTATAATACACCGTGAGCTGTATGTAAATTACCAGAGAATACGGAGAGGAGTCCAACACATATCCATCCATCCATCAAATGAAGTCAAGGCAGGTACACCTGGACTCATCTCAGGACTCTTCTCTGGTAATTCACAAACTGGCTGCGCTGTATTATAAACTTCTTTAAGACAAAAATTCTAGCGATAGCAGGCATTTCCCTATCATATTATCAAATAGATCATTTAGCTGAAGAAATATTCCTTGCAGGTGCCCATCAAAACCAACAACAGATAAGTGGCACAGAAATCTTTGTTTCAGAACAGATTTGAGAACTTTGTTTGTCATGAACATATCTAGAAATAGGGTGGTTGAAAAATCAAATAAAACTTTGTATTCTGGTATTTTCTCATTTTGCCCAAGAGACAACTATTGTCTATTAACATGTGTAGCCAATAAGATTTTAACCAGGTCCTATACCATTCGATTGAATGAGGTTTTGCCATTAATACCTTTGCATGTTTTTATATGCATCCACTGAAAAATTTAGGAAATCTTTATTACAAGGATAAAAATGACAATATCTAATTAAAAAACTATTTCACATGAAAAAAAAGTTAAGCATACCTGTAAAATAGAGAGTCTAATATACATTGTCAGCTACACATTCTCCTGAGGGTTCATTACCATCTATAACTCTAGGTTTTCCTTTGGGGTTTGTAGCATAATTATATAAACTAAGCTCATCACACAACGGTCTTGATCAACATGGTGTAAAACCGCACCTAATGAAATCCTTTGAGATTTCAACCTTTATGTCTCTACAGGCACCTCGAAGAAAACCTGTCATTTTCACATATGACTTACGTACTTTATGAGAGCTAGGGAACAACTATATAAATATTCTTGGGAGCCATGCAGCATTCTGCACACACAAGTGACAAGTTGTGGTCACACGATGTACAACAGTACAGTCATTTAATGTAATTTTCATTAACGCGAGTAGAATGGAGCTCCCCCAATGGGGCTAAAAGTAAAATGATCCTTAAAGGCATTGTTCTGTTTTGTTAGAGGGGTACTACGACGATAAGCTAATCGCTGAAGGGGCTGTTGCTGGAATAGTCCATGATCAGCGGTTATCTTCTGGGGATGTGGCTCTTTTCACTGTAGGCAGAATGAAGCAGTCCATGTAATGCACGGGCGAGCCCCCCTCTATTTTGGCTGATAGAGAGTCCTGAAACTAATAAACGGACTGATTTAATCAGGCGGGTGTTAAAACGAGACAGACTAACTTTCTTCAGGTTAACAAGATTCTTGTATTTGAAGTAGAAGGTTTGAATTGATGGTTGTTTATGACAAATTTCTATGTTTTAGCTTTTGTTTGTAAAGCAGAGCTTTAAATGAATCTCAAAGCAGATCCACACGTGGCAGATGTTTGCCGGTATTTCTGCCCCTTAAATTCCATTCAATTTATCTGAATGAGGTGGTTTGTTTCAGATGAATGGTAGAACTGATTAAGTCTCAAACATTTCTGCAACAAAATCTGCCACGTGTGGATCCACCCTAAGGGTAGGGACAAAGCGTACACACTGCGGATTTTCCACAACGGATTTCATTGCGGAAAACCTGAAGTGAAATACAGTAGCAGCAGAGTGGATGAGTTTTGAACAAATCTCATCCTCACACCTTGCGTAAAAAACCCTCAGCTTTTATCGCAGCACTCAAGGGAATAGTGGCGGAGGAGAGGTTTCTCGGATCTCCGCCGTTAGAGCGGGGCTGCGGCTGTGTAATACAGCCATTACCCCGCTCTTGACAAGTGTCTGCGCGCTGTCAGCATGAGGTGATCCGACCAGCGCTGCGCTCTGTAAAGGGAAGTGTCCCTATTTATATATATATATATATATATATATATACACACACACACACACACACACACACATACACACACACACACACACACACACACACACACACACAAATATACAAAAATGTCAACCGCACAGTCCGGGTCTCATAAAAATGAGGGTGCAAGCCCGCCAGGGATACGGCCATAGTCTCCCAAGGTATATATTTTTCAAAAAACAGGCAGCACTCAAAAAGTTGTAGCAAAATTAGAAAAGGTCCTTTATTCCATCAGTCCAATACAGCAACATTTCAGCTCTTCAATAGAGCCTTTTTCAACACACACATACATAATGTGTATATATAATACATATAATGTATTGCCCTGGTCGTGAATACGGTTGTAAACAAAGCAGGACAAATTAGCATTGCCCTGCTTTGTTTGGAAACCATGGAGACGGGATCGTTAGCCCCTGTCTCCATTTCAGGTCTCGCGCGGGCGCTCATGAGTCGGCTGGTGATACATTATCACCATGCCGCCCATGCTAGCCGGGGGCGAGCGCCACTCATCCCCCGCTGTGAGCGTACCGGCATGGTTAAATAGCCCTGCATCAGTACGCTCAGGAGCTGAAGACGACCTCACCACTCCACCGACGAGGAGCAGCTGAGACCTGCCTGCCTCCCACACCACCACGAACCGGCTCACCTCTCCTGTCCTGTCTCTCTCCTCCAAAAACCTACTACGGCTCCTGCTTCTGCTCCACCGAGAAGTATCAAGTGTAGCAAGAGCTACACTTAACCCTCTCTCTCTCTGTCTCCTCCTGCTGTAATCGTTGCTCTCCCTAGGTCCCTGTGTTAACCCTTGCTCTCCCTGAGTAACCCCTTGTGCCCATGCTGTCCCTGAGAAATTTAACCCTTGCTCTCCCTGAGTCCCTGAAGTTACTGTCCCTAAGTTAACCCTTGCTTCCCTGAGTAACCCTTGGTGCCCCTAAGTTAACCCTTTGCGCCCCTGAGCAAGTTAACCCTTGCTCTCCCTGAACTTACTGTCCCTAAGTTAACACTTGCTTCCCTGAGTAAAGTTAACCCTTGAGTCCCTGAGTTAACCCCTTGCTGAACCGTTTACCCTTGCTGCCCTTAGTACCCTGCAGTGACCCTTGACCTGCACATCCCCAGGTACACAGAAACACATTCCACTTGTTCCTCCTTATCCTGTATTAACCCTTAGTGTATAGGGAAAGTTATATTAGGAGGGAGTGGGACAGAGATAGTGAGCGTGTGAGAATTACAAGTAACTTGTGTATTGTGTTGTAACGTAACTTCTGTGTATGTTTAGGTAAGTGGGTGGCGGTATAATTAGGATTGTGATACCATGTTTATACTGTACTGTGATTAGTTACTGTATTTTATATATGAGTGTGATTACTGTATGTTAATATTACCTTTATTTACTATACGGTCTTATTCCCTTAAGAAGCCGCTAAAGCAATTAGATCGACGTTAGTATAAGGAAAAGGTATGGGAACTAGGCATAACCCTAGTGACCCCGATTATAAAGGAGGTAGCAATAGTGGGTGTCACTAACCAGTGAATCCCGCTATTACCCCACCCCCCTTTAACATTGGCGAGCCAACCAGGAGACATTATATATATATATATATATATATATATATATATATATATATATATAAAGCCCTTTAACATTGGCGAGCCAGCCCAAACTGTTTTACATTTATTTCTGTCTTTTGTACAATAAAATTGTGTTAAAACGTGAACAGCAGATAGGCGGAGGCGTGGACAGGTAACGTACATACACGGTGTAGTGTTGGGTTATACTATGCGCCTAGACCTTTTTGAAGTTCAGACGAGTAACAGTTTTATTTAAGGCTTGATACAGGATACAATTGATCAGCGAACCTATTGCGATTTGTTTTCTTTTCTGGGGTATTAACGTCTTATTTTGTTTTGCGAGCGAGCAACTTATACAAAAGAGTTTGCAGAAGTATTAACGTCGGTGTTCTTCCGGTAAAGTCCAGCTGATCGGGAAAATACGTTCCGGAAGAAAAGGACCTTTTTCAAAACAGCGGGGGACAAGGAGGATGGAGATGACTTCTGGAACAGCGAGTATGGACTTCTCCACACAAACACCTCGCCAAAAACAGTAAATTCAATCCAGTAACACCTAAAACATACAAGTCAGCAGGAATGCTGTGGTCCACTCTGCTGGACGAGGCTTATGCACATGATAAGTTGTGTATTAGCAAGAGGAGCGTTCTTAACAAAACCTCCAAACTTCTCCACATGCTGGCTAAATTAATCTGTGTGTATGAGGAGACGTGGAAGCCTGATCACTCAGAAATAAACAGCGATTCCCGAAATCTTCACTGCCAGTGTTGTGCCAACAATGTGAAGCGGGTTTGTGATTTGCAGACACAACTAGCAGAGAATGCCCAATATAGAGATCAGCAAATTTGCGTGCTGGAATCGCAGGTGATAGATTTGAGAAATCGTGGTGATGATATTAATGCACACCTGACTGGGTCTTATGCTGTGATCAATGCATTTAAGGTTAAGGCGGCATCTACGGATGCCATCATTGCCAAGTTGAATGATGAGCTTGCTACTAGGTCACAATTGGTTGCCAGTATGCAAAACATCATAAAAGATTTCTCAAAAATGTTACCAGCCTTGTCTTTTTCAAGGCCTGATTCTGCTGTAGGGGGGGGGGGGGGGGGGGGAGTAGTAAGAGTGATGGACCAGATGTCACAAATCATGATCCCATCCAGAATCCTGAAGGTAACATTGTTACGAAAGTGTTACGCAGATGTAAGCGTACTATATTTAGAAGTGCGTCCCTAGCCATGCAGAACTTTAAGAGATCATGCACTGTTGACTGCCTTAAAGGGAACCTGTCACCAGCATTTCACCTATTTAACTTTACTTATCCCTCACTGGCCGCTGTTCATTGCCGTTATCCCCTCTCCTAAACTCCTCCTCCTACTGTAAATAACGGTCTGCAAACATTTTGCACCTTTTATCGTAATAATCCGGTGTCCCTTTGTGCGTGCACACGATTAGAGGACATCAATGCACAAGTGCAGGATTTTGTGGGCTGTGGGAAGGCGAGGAGCTGTCAATCAAAAGTAAGGAGGCCGGTAAACTCGGAAAGATTTGAGGAATGAAGATATGACTCTTTTCAAACGAAGATTTGACTCTTTTCAAATGAGGATATGACTCTTTTATGCTCATTAGCATACGGTGTGGGAACACAAAAAAACTGAATACTAAAGCTACGGAGCCGACTAAGAAGACAATTATAGGTTATATAGAAATGATTTTTCACCCACTACCACCAGGTATTACTGGTTTAATAGGTGAAATGCTGGTGACAGGTTCCCTTTAAGTCCAGCAGAGCATGTACTGTTAAAAGGTTTTGCATGTGCCGGACCAGGCCACATTGCGAAGTACTGCGAGTCTTTGAGTACTAAGAAATGTCACCCTGTTAAATGCGGTCAGATGGGACATATTGCGAGGAACTGCCACGGCATAAGCAACCATGGAAAGCTCAGCGAAATGGCAATAGAAAATGGCCACGTCACAACAAAACGTGGGTTTAGACAAAATGGCTGCATAAGAGTCTCCTTACAGCCTTAAAGGGAACCTGTCACCAGCATTTCACCTATTGAACTTTACTTATCCCTCACTGGCCGCTGCTATCAAAACTTCATTGCTGTTATCCCCTCTCCTAAACTCCTACACCGACTGTAAATAACGGTCTGCGAACATTTTGCGCCCTTTATCGTAATAATCCGGTGTCCCTTTGTGCGCACACACCAGAAGAGGACATCAATGCACAAGCGTGGGATTGTATGTGCTGGGGAAGGCGAAGAGCTGTCAATCAAAAGTAAGGAGTCGGGGTAAACTCGGAAAGACTTGAGGAATGAAGATACGACTCTTTTCAAACGAAGATTTGACTCTTTTCAAATGAAGATATGACTCTTATGCTCAGTAGCATACGGTGTGGGAATACTAAAAAAACTGAATACTAAAGCCATAGGGCTGACTAAGAAGACAATTATAGGTTATATATAAATATTTTTTTTTACCCACTACTGCCTGGTATTGCTAGTTTAATAGGTGAAATGCAGGTGACGGGTTCCCTTTAACCCCTTCCCGCTCCTTGACGTACTATTACGTCATGGCAGCTGTATCGTTCGCGCTCCATGCCGTAATAGTACGTCCTGCAGTTAGAACAGCGGTGCGCGCGCCCGGCGCGTTCATGCGCTGTGATAGCTGCTGTTTCTGACAGTAGGCTATCACGGCATAATGGCCCGGGACCATTTACTATGGTCCCGCCTCTCCGATCGCCGCTATTGGCTAGTCAGTGAGTAACTAGCCAATAGCAGCGATCGGTCTCATTCAGCACAGCAGTGCTCGAGCCCGGCGTTCCTGAGCTGTGATAGCTGCTGTTTCTGACAGCACGCTATCACAGCATAATGTGCCGGGACCATTTAATATGGTCCCGCCTCGCCGATCGCCGCTATTGGCTAGTCAGTGAGTAACTAGCCAATAGCAGCGATCATTCTCTTCACTTCCTCTCTCTGACCTCACATCCTGCTGCAACCGCCCTGAACGCCCTGTTGGAGTTAGCGAGGCGTTGAGATCGGTTGTGAGCAGAGAGTCAGAGAGAAAATAAGTTAAAAAAGTGAAAAAAAAGTTTCTAAAACAAAGTTTTTTTTGCTTCCCACCACCCCATCCACTACCCACTCCTGTTCCCTTCCTCTTTGAGTTCTACCCACGTTTTTTGGTCAGTGATCTCCTATCACTGACCACTTTTCAGTCTTCAGGACCACATTTCTTGGTCCCTGGGGATTTTTTTTTTCATTTTTTTTCTATATAAAACATATAAAACAAAAAAATATATATATATAAAAAGAAAAAAACAAAAAAAAAAAATTGTTAGTTTAGCCAATTTAACTGGTTAGTTTAGTATTAGGGTTAGTTAGTGTCAGGGAACCGTCAAAAAGCGTAGTTAGGTATAGTGTCAGGGAATTTAGCGTCAGGAATCGGTCACCGTAGATAGGCTTAGCGTTAGGGACCCGTCACCGTAGTTAGGTTTAGTGTCAGGGAAGCTTGAAATAATCTAGATAGGTTTAGTGTCAGGGAATCGTCGCTGTAGTTAGGTTTAGCGTTAGGGAAGTCCACATAAAATTTAGTTAGGTTTAATGTTAGGAACCCTCGCCCTAGTTAGCTTTAGTGTCAGGGAAGTCCACTTGCTCTCTAAAAACAAAACACACATTTGTGCTAGTGGTGTTATCCTATTGCTCCCAGTTAGGGATTTATTTTTTTGCGGTATATAAATTTTGTCTTAGCACAACAAGCATGTCCCAACGGACATTTACTGCTGAAGAGGCGTATGCATTTCTGGCCTCCGACACAGACTCGTCGGATGGTGATACACTATTTTATTTGTCTACCTCCTCATCCAGCGATGAAGAGGAGGGACCCCCTAGGAGACGCCCCAGGACCACCACCATAGTAGAAATCCCTGAGAGAAGTGACCCCACAACAAGTGATACCCCTGAGCGAAGTGACCCCATTTGGACGCCCACACCAGACGATTATGAACCCCAAATCCCTGAGTACACGGGCAGCCCAGGGATCAAATTTAACACGGCAGGGTTCAGTGAGATGGACTTTTTCAAGTTCTTCTTCACTGATGACTTTATAGAGCTAATGGTCACCCAGACTAATTTATATGCCCAACAGTATATCACCAAGAACCCCAACTCATTTTATGCCCAATCCCAGAGGTGGACTCCTGTAGACGCAGCAGAGTTGGGCAAGTTCTGGGGACTGCTCTTGAACATGGGGCTTCTGAAAAAGCCATCCATTAGGACCTACTGGAGCACGGACATCCTATACCACACCCCGATGTACCGTATGGCCATGTCCAGGATGCGTTATGAGGCAATACTTTGCTTCCTACATTATGCCGATAATGAGCAGTGCCCACCCCGAGATGACCCCAGTTTTGACCGTTTATATAAACTGAGACCCTTATTAGACCATATCAGTGCCCGGTTTGCCCAAGCATACACCCCCGAGAAGTGTATTTCCATTGATGAGTCCCTGGTACATTTTAAAGGGAGGCTTCAATTCCGCCAGTACCTGCCAAGTAAGAGGGCAAGGTATGGCGTGAAGTTGTATAAGCTGTGCGAGTGTGCATCAGGGTATACATACAAATTCAGGATATATGAAGGGAAGGACAGCAGTATTCAGCCCCCAGAATGCCCCCCCTTACTGGGAATTAACGCAAAAATTGTGTGGGATTTGGTGCACCCACTGCTGGACCAGGGTTACCACCTCTACCTGGATAATTTTTATACCAGCGTCCCACTCTTCAAGTGCCTCGCTTCCAGAAGGACTGCGGCATGCGGCACTGCTAGAAAAATCTTAGAGGCCTCCCTAAAACACTGCTTGGGCAAACACTCAGAAGGGGTGAGAGCAGGGCACATTCTAGCAGCAACATATTGTGTGTCAAGTACAAGAGAGATGTCCTTGTATTGACAACAATACATGGCCACACCAGTACCCATGTACCTGTACGAGGTACCAGTACAGAGACCCCCAAACCAGATTGCATCCTGGACTACAATAGGTACATGGGAGGGGTGGACTTGTCAGATCAAGTCCTGAAGCCCTACAGCGCTATGCGGAAATCGAGGGTGTGGTATAAGAAGCTGGCCGTGCACATCATACAGATGGCATTGTACAATGCGTACGTGCTACGTCGATGTGCAGGCCAGAGGGGAACTTTCCTGGAATTTCAAGAGGTGGTTATAAAGAACCTAATTTTTTGCGACCAGGAAAGAGAGGCACCCAGTACTTCTGGAAGCGAGGCCACACGCATCGTACCAGGGCAACACTTTCCAGGAGAAGTTCCCCAAACTGGCAAGAAGGGAAAAAGTCAAAAGAGGTGCAAAGTGTGCTATAAGAGGGGGATAAGGAAGGACTCAATATACCAATGCGACACGTGTCCCGAAAAACAAGGGCTCTGTATAAAAGATTGTTTTAAAATTTACCATACATCCCTTGATTTATAATTTACCCTGATGCACTCCGCACAGCTTATCCCCCTCATCTTTCCCTTTTGAGCCCTGCCATGTGCCCAAGCAGCAAATAACAGCCACATGTAGGGTATTGCCGTACCCGGGAGAACCCACATTACAAATTATGGGGTGTATGTCTCCAGGTGGCACATGCTGGGCACAATATATCGGACACTGAAATGGCATATATGTATAGGAAATTGCAAATTTCACTCTGCACCATCTGCTGCGCATTATCTTTTACACAGTAACTGTGGGGACAAAATGCTCACTACACCTCTAGATGAATGTCTTAAGGGGTGTAGTTTTTAAAATGGGGTCACTTCTCGGGGGTTTCAACTGTACTGGTACCTCAGGGGCTTCTGCATACATGACTTAGCACCAGAAAAGCTCCAGTAGGCCAAATGGTGGTCCTTTCCTTCTGAGTCCTCCCATGGGCCCAAACGGCAGTTTATCACCACAAATGGGGTATTGCCGCACTAAGGACAAATTGGGCAACAAAATGGGGTGTTTTATTCCTTGTGAAAATAAGAAAATTTTGATCAAAAATTACATCTTAATGGAAAAAAATATCATTTTTTTAATTTTACAGCCCAATTCAAATAGGTGCTGTGAAAAAACGGTGTGGTGAAAATGATAACAACAACCATAAATGAATTCCTTGAGGGGTCTAATTTCCAAAATGGGGTCACTTCTGGTGGGTTTCCATTGCTTTGATACCTCAACACCTCTTCAAACCTGGCATGCTGCCTAAAATATATTCTAATAAAAAAAAGAGGCCTCAAAATGCACTAGTTGCTTCTTTGCTTCTGGGGCTTGTGTTTTAGTCCACGAGCGCACTAGAGCCACATGTGGGACATTTCTAAAAACTGCAGAATCTGGACAATACATATTTAATAGTATTTCTCTGGTAAAACCTTCTGTGTTACACAAAAAAATGGAATAATATTGAAATTCAGCAAGAAAAATGAAATTTGCAAATTTCACCTCCACTTTGCTTTAATTCCTGTAAAATGCCTGAAGGGTTAAAAAACTTTCTAAATGCTGTTTTAAATACTTTGAGGGGTCTAGTTTTTAAAATGGGGTGTTTTATGGGGGTTTCTAATACATAGGCCCCTCAAAGCCACTTCAGAACTCAAGAGGTACCTTAAAAAAAAGGCTTTTGAAATTTTCTTAAAAATATGAGAAATTGCTGTTTATGTTCTAAGCCTTGTAACGTCCAAGAAAAATAAAAGAATGTTCAAAAAACGATGCCAATCTAAAGTAGACATATGGGAAATGTGAACTAGTAACTATTTTGGGTGGTATAACCGTCTGTTTTACAAGCAGATGCATTTAAATTCTGAAAAATGCAAATTTTACCACGAACATGAAGCCCAAAGTGTCACGAGAAAACAATCTCAGAATCGCTTGGATAGGTTTAAGCATTCCGACGTTATTACCACATAAAGTGAAATATGTCAGATTTGAAAAATGGGCTCTGAGCCTTAAGGCCAAAACTAGGCTGCATCCTTAAGGGGTTAAGCGCTCCGCCACGTACTCTAGGATCTAAATAACCAACCACAACTGGGGGAGGAGTTTAGGAAGTTGGCCATAAGTTGCATGTTCAGTATGTCTGTAATGTGTGTTTATCCGTTTGTTTCAATTTGTGGTTCCTCCACAGATTCTATTGTGGTAGATCCCTGGTTATTAATAATATCTATTTATACTATATGGGTGTTGCCTGTATTTATAATGCATAATTAGAAAACCACTCCAGGAAAACAATTGGAGAATCAACCATTGGATAGTGGTGTATTTGCGCCTAATGTTTTAATTGCGCTCTATTGGGATAACGTTGAAGTGGTTATTATACTGTGAACTCAGGTTGGACGGTGTGAACAGGTAACATAAGTTCACGGTGTAGTGTTTTATGTTATTCTGTGCACCTAGACATGAGGCCTAATGTGAGTGCAATTAAATACAGCGAACAACAGTATGGCTGATTCTTATATGTTTAACTGGCGTTAGGAAACTTCGGAAAGTTTGGACAGGGGGAGATATCCCTGGCATTACACCCATATCTTGATTTTAAGATAATGGGTTTGGTAAGACAGGGATATAGTTCCACAAACCTGAGAATTGTGAGGAACCAGAAAAACAGTGCTTCATCCACAGCTCCCCTCAGATATCCTGACCTACACCAGTGTTGGGATACCGAGGGGTCCTGTGATATGAAGGCTAATCCAATGCCCTCCTCAAGACATGGGTCAAGGATATTGGTGCTGGTATCCAATGCAGAATGCCACGCGACTAACTGCTCTGAAAGAGGCATACTCCTCCCAGAAGCATACTGTACCCTTAATCCCGTATTAGGTGTTGATGTCTCGGATCAGAAGGGAAGAACTCCGGTGACACCTGAGAAGAGGCTCGACATCCATCCAGACACCCCTGTGAGACTCAGAAGTGTCTTGGTGGGAGAGCTTGCTCGGATATAGTCCCAAGGCCACTTCCTTCTTCAATTTGCTCATCCACCCAGTGATAATCCTTCGCATCCTGGTGGCGATTATGTACGTTGGACTGTTCTGCGTGTACCGACGAATGAAAGGACTGGTTGACCAAATACAACGAGGTAAAGCAGAAAGCCACAAATACATTCGTAGATTGGGTCTAAGGACAAAATGATACAGTCCTGCGACCCAGAATTGTTTATTATTGTGTGTGTATATAGAGATTTGTAAAGTGTAAATCTTAATCAATGGGTCGTACAAAAATTTTCAAGGTGTACATATGTGTCCGCAACATAAGCATACTCAGTGAGGACGTGCCCGTCCCACAGCGAGTGTGTACGTGTAGGCGGGAATATATTTACAGCCTGTAGTCACCCTATTTGCATGTGGACCTTTCACGTGTTTATGGAGGAGTAGTGAGAGATGCTGTTTGAGCATGAATCTCTATATGTACATATACCTATGGTTGGTGGGGGAATATTTTTGTATGTTTGGTTATTTATCACTTTGTTTGTATGATTGGGTAGTGTATAGGAACCTTAGGGACAGATAAGGTATTTATACACCCTTGTAGTTATTTGCCACCTCAACCTAAGAACTGGTATGGTCAATACGATGATGGATTGAATGTCAGAGGGGAAATGGAAGGCGATGCTCCACCCCACAGTAGATTCCTGGGTACCAAGGCATCACCTCCTCCTCGGGGATCATAACCTGCCATGATAGAAACCTGGATATCCGCCACAAAGATCAAGATGCTGGGAAAAGTTGAAAAAGTAAAGGATCACATACAAAAGGTTGTTGAAAGGCGGGCTAAGCCATTCCAAGGCTGACCGTGTGAGGGCACAAGTAGCCTTACACGGGTCGGCATGCTAAAATTGGATCGGCCACTGGAAAGACCTGCTGACGCCAATTAAGAGGAAGAAATTCCAAGCAAGAAAGAACAAGAAATCATGGGTTCATGGGCTTTGAGGTTTTCGTATGAGCTTTGTCCGTTTGATGGGCTTTGAGGCTTCGTTCTATGGACTGAGTTTTATTTCAACACTGTTCTATGGACTATGAAGGTTTCTTCATTCTATGGACTAGGAGATTTAATTTCATCTTCATTCTATGGACTGTGAGGTTTCGTTTCTTTGGACACTAGACTCCAGAGTCTGAGGACTAGCGGGAAGGTGTCCTTGAGGAGATAGCTGATGTCGAGTATCTAGGTTCAATAGTATACTTCCTTCCACCTCAGACCATTACCAGTAACGTTGAGGGGGGTAAATAGAACCCCACAAACACTTCCCCAAATTGCGTGTGTGCGTGCGTGTATATATTTGTTTGGAAACCATGGAGACAGGGGATAGTTATCCCGTCTCCATTTCAAATCTCCCGCGCGCACGGCCGGTCTCGCGCGGGCGCTCATGAGTTGGCTGGTGATACATTATCACCATGCCGACCCATGCTAGCCGGGGGCGAGCGCCACTCGTCCCCCGCTGCGAGCGTACCGGCAGGGTCAAATAGCCCTGCGTCGGTAAACTCCGGAGTTGAAGACAACCTCACCACTCCACCAACCAGGATCAGCTGGGACCTGCCTGCCTCCCACACCACCACAGACCGGCTCACCTCTCCTGTCCTTCTCCTCCAATGACGGGCTCCTGCTTCTGCTTCACCAAGGAGACACGGTAAGTATCAAGTGTAGCAACAGCTACACTTAACCCTCTCTCTCCCCGTCTCCTCCTGCTGTAATCCTTGCTCTCCCTGGGTCCCTGTGTTAACCCTTATTGTCCCCAAGTTAACCCTTGCTCTCCCCGAGTGCCTGAAGTTGCTGTCCCTAAGTTAACCCTTGCTTCCCTGAGTAACCCATGGTGCCCCTGCTGTCCCAGTGTATGTTAACCCTTGCTTCCCTGAGTAACCCTTTGTGCCCCTGCTTCCCTGAGTAAGTTAACTCTTGCTCTCCCCGAGTCCCTGAACTTACTGTCCCTAAGTTAACCCTTGCTTCCCTGAGTAAAGTTAACCCTTGAGTCCCTGAGTTAACCCCTTGCTGAACCCGGTTTACCCTTGCTGCCCTAAGTACCCTGCAGTGACCCTTGACCTGCACATCCCCAGGTACACAGAAACCCATTCCCCTTGTTCCTCCTTATCCCGTATTAACCCTTAGGGCCGATTCAGACGACCGTGGCGTTTTGCCTGCGCAAAAGCCACTTAGCTGCTCCGTGAGGCAGCATCATATGATGCGCGGCTGTGTGCTTTTCGTGCAGCCGCCATCATTATGACACACCATTCGGATGTTTACATTCATCCTTTTGACAGCTGTTGCGCGAAACAGGCAGTTCGCACGGAAGTGCTTCCGTGCGACCTGCCTAGTTTTCACGCACGCATTGACTTCAATGGGTGCGTGATGCGCGAAATACGTGGAGATATTGAACAGGCCGCGCTTTTTACGCAGCGGGCAAACGCTGCGCAAAAAGCACGGACTGTCTGTACTGCCCCATATACTTCTATTGGTCCATGCGAGCCGCGTGAAAACCAAGCGGCCTGCACGGACGCAATTCACGGCCGTCTGAATCAGCCCTTAGTGTATAGGGAAAGTTATATTAGGGAGGGAGTGGGACAGAGATAGTGAGCGTGTGAGAATTACAAGTAACTTATGTGTTTTGTGTTGTAACGTAACTTCTGTGTATGTTTAGGTAAGTGGGTGGCGGTATAATTAGAATTGTGATACCGTGTTTATACTGTACTGTGATTAGTTACTGTATTTTATATATGAGAGTGATTACTGTATGTTAATAAATATTACCTTTATTTACTATACGGTCTTATTCCCTTGAGTAGCCGCTAAAGCAATTAGATCGCCGTTAGTATAAGGAAAAGTTAGGGGAACTAGGCATAACCCTGGTGACCATGATTATAAAAGGAGGTAGTAATAGTGGGTGTCACTAACCAGTGAATCCCACTATTCCCCCACCCCCCTTTAACACGCTCATTAGTGCAACACTTGTCAAGAGCAGGGCAATCGCTGTATTACACAGCTGTAACCCCGCTCTGGCTACATTCATGTGTTACAATACTAAGCGGTGAGGCAGCACACCTTAGTATCGAAATACATGAACTAACGGTATTTAACAGTTTGAGTGTGAACGGCAACTAAATAGCATTGATATTTCAATGAATCATGCAACCCTAGCAAGTATAGATTTTTATGTTTTTACAAGAGGTGATTTCTGCAAGGGAGATTCTGCCCGAATAACTTTGGTGCAGTTTTTGGAGCGGAAGTCGCAGAAGGTTCTAGGTCTGATACACTGCTTCATTTTATACAGCGTATCCGACCCATGGGAATCCAGCCTAAGGCCCTGCTCACACAGAGTTTTTTTGCAGGCAGAAAATTCTGCCTGGAAAAAATCAGCTCCGTTTTTTTTAAAGAAAAAAAAGGCAGAGAAGTTGTGCAGAAAGTGTTCTGCGGTGTGGCTTTCAAATCCGCAATATGTCAACTTAAGTTGCGTGTTCTGAACAGAGATGCTGCATGTTTGGGCCAGAGACTTCATTGGGAAACATAAATATGGGACTAAAATTCGAGTTGAGTTTTTTTGCGGTTTGTATAGCGTTTACACAGCAGAAACTCTGTAAAAACCACTGGAAATCCTACACCGCATGTCAATTTAGATGCGGAAAAATTTTGCAGTGTAGGAGAGTATTTGAAATCTCATTTACTTTACTGGTACCGTATTACGCTGCGAATTTGCAGCAAGAAAGTCTGCATGAAATATGCATCGTGTGCATGCGGCCTTTTAGGTTTCCTTCCAGCTTTTACACCATTGATAATAACTTACCTTTAAAGAGAAAAGACAGTCCCCTGGACTGTAGAGCCACTTTCTTCTTAAAATTATCTTGCAAAAAGCAATGTTAGCCTAACAAGAAAAAATAAAATAAAAATCCACATTCCTCTTGGCTTTGACCACTGTAGGTGGTGGTCAGGTGACATGACATGCCTCTTTTAGCCCATCCATTCAGGAGACTGCTGACACACACACACACACACACCAGCACAGCCTATCGAATGGGGTTTAAACTGCATCTACTATGGCCCATGTGAAGAAGTGGTAGCATTAGATGTCAAGCTATAATGTTAGGTTAACCCCTTCCCCCTGCTTGCATTCTGGGCCCTAATGACCAAGCCATTTTTTACGTTTTTCCATTGTCACATTCGAAGAGCTATAACTTTTTTTATTTTTGTGTCGACATAGCTGTATAAGGTCTTGTTTTTCACGGGACAAGTTGTACTTTTTAATAGCACCATTTTGGGGTACATATAATTTGGCAATTAACTTTTAACTTTTTTTTTTGGGGGGGGGGGGGGGGAATAGAAGAAAACCTGAAATTTCACCACTCTTTTGCGTCCTAAATTTACGCCGTTTACCGTGTGGTATAAATAACACAATAACTTTATTCAGCGGGTTGTTACGATCGCAACGATACTAAATTTGTATAGATTTTGTATGTTTTACTACTTACACAGTAAAAACACTTTTTACAAAATTTGTTCTTGCGTCTCCATATTTGAAGAGCCATAACTATTTTATTGTTCCACCGATGCGGTTCTATGAGGGTTTTTTTTTTGCGGGACGACTTGTAGTTTGTATTGGTACCATTTGAGAATAGATTCGACTTTTTGATCACTTTTTATCACATTTTTTTAAAGTCAGGATTAACTGAAAACAGCAATTTTTCCATTGTTTTTTATTTTACTTTTTACGGCGTTCACCGTGCGGGTTAAATAATGTAACAGCTTTATAGTCGGGGTCATTACGGACGCGGCGATACCAAATATGTGTAACTTTTTTTTTAATAGTAAAGCATTTGATAAGGGGAAAAAGTGGGGTTTTTAATTTTATCTTTTTCACTTTTTTTTTAAATTAATTTTTATTCAACTTTTTTTTAACTTTTATACTAGTCCCACTGGGGGACTTCACTATGCGATCATCCGATCGCTATTATAATACACTGCAATGTATTGCAGTGTATTACTGCCTGTCCGTTTAAAACGGACAGGCATCTGCTAGGTCATGCCTCCGGCATGATCTAGCAAGCATGCACTACAGGCAGACGTGGGGGCCTTTATTAGGCCCCCGGCTGCCATTGGAGAAACAGACACTCGGCGATCTTATCGCCGGGTGTCAGTGGGACGAGAGGGAGCTCCCTCCCGCTCTCCAAAACCACTCAGATGCGGTGCACGCTATTCAGCACCGCATCTGAAGGGTTAAACGGGCGAGATAGATACTTATATCGATGTCACCCGGTCGAGCAGGGACGCCCCCAGCTCTCAGCTACCTCTGGCAGCTGAGAGCAGGGAGATTTCACATTTCCCTGCTCCATTTACTTTATTCTAATGCAGCGCCATGGAATGGCGGCGCTGTAGAATAAAGCCCACTAATGACCGCCGTGAAAAGGCTTATCTGCGGTCATTAAGGGGTTAAGAGTACTGCTGTGAAGTGGTTTGCAGCCACCGACATTTTATTTAAAGTGAACCTATGATAAGAGGGTCGTCCAGTGTAAAGTTCTGGGGACCAGTAAACAGGTTATGAAAAACCCGGCATGCAGAAGTGCTGGTGCACACCAACAAATGTATTATCAGCATTTAAGCAGACTAGTGGCAGACCACTTTGGTTTCCACAGGAGACTGAAGATCTGTTGCTGTTAACCGATGTCCTTAACACTTGTTTTGTAATTACAAGTAATTGCTTAATCATTACCTAGCGAGAGAGAAAGACGAATATGAATGCCCTAACCACCAATGGACAAATAGTTACTATGTATGAAAACCTTACACTAGATCTTAGATTATGCAGCTACATCACCACAGGTCGCTGCTGAAATGTGCCACAGGGCAGCTGTCAACCATAGCACTAAGTATTTCTCCTGCACCAGTCTGAGAGCAGTGAATGATGCAGTAAGCTATATATCACAACCAGAAACTGTACTTAACTACTCACAGGGGCTAGGGTGCTCGCGGTCACTACTGGCAAAGTTACCAGGGAGGCTGTTGTGGCAACTGGGGAACACAAGTCCTCTACTAGAGGGGAGGGTCACTGAGACTACCATTAATGGGAGTTCTATTAGGACTACTGGGGGGGGGGGGGATATGTACGACCCACACAAACCAGACTGAAGAGCATATGTGCAGCAATCACTCCTCAACCAGGTTCAACGTTGCTGGCTTTAAGGCCCCATGCACACGGCCATGCCCGTAATCACAGCCCGCGATGACTGGCATGGCCGGCGACAGTCACTCGCATTTTCAGCCTGTGGCCCCATACAACGTATGGGAGCACAGTCTGTAAATAGCAAAAGAACGGACACGTCCTATCTATTGCAGAGGCTTTCTACGGGCTAATATACAGGAAGGCGTCCATGGTCAATAGAAGCGAATTGGTCCGCAATTACAGACAAATTGTACGGTCGTGTGCATGGGGCCTTAGTGCTAGCTAAGATTTGTCCAGGCCTTCTCTAAACATTAAAGCAGGGACCTACAAGAACTGCTTATCAGGGCTGGTCAATTTCAGTCCTTAAGGAATAGAAGAAGAAGGTTGAAGAAAATCTAGTGGTTAGAAAAAAAAAAAAAAAAACACCAGCCATAGAGACAAAATATCGAATAGTCAAATATTCTAATCTATGCCCTCACAACCCAAAACTTGAAGGGAGTCAAAAGTAGCTAGGATCAGATGTCTGTGCTGCACATACTTGGAAGTCAGTATATGACAGGATTTAGCACTGACTCCAGGGTTTTGAGAGTCAGGGCTGTGCTGACACCAGACTTATCTGTTTGTAAAGAACGCAGGCAGTCGTGTCAGCCACTACAACTGTTCGGAATAGTTTGTGCTGCTTCCAACTGATTAAAATCTGCTGTGTCACTCAGAAACCGTACTGAGAATTTCCTATGCAGGTTGTAGCGGTGTATTATTTCTGGTCTATGGTCACACCAAATTAAAATGAAGGTATTACTTACTGTATCTGGTGGTCCTATGTCCTCACTGCATTCAGGACGTACCATAAATTGTACACGATTTACAGGTACAAGATTAGAAAATGGTTGTCCAAAAGGCAAACCTACAGGTTAAAAGTGAACCGCCAGAAAATCGTATTAAGCAGCAAAATACTATAAAATGCGTCTGACTATAGATGACAATCCTGTAGTGTGCACCCTAAGGTTCTCCATTGAAAAACTAGCTTTCACATACATTAAGGCATTTTAACTTAATAGAGCGGAGTCCCTAATTTGGGACCTCCATCAGTCGAGAGCTGCAACAAAGGGCATCTCTCTGCAGGACCCGGCCTGTCCACAGCAGATTAAACCCAATCGCTGGCGGTCCTAACATCGAGATGATCAGCTTATTTTCAGAAGAACCTTTCTAACCAAAGGGAACGTTCGGAGCCGACAACCATCTTTAGTAATCCAAGCATATGACAGTCTACGACATGCTGGGATTTGTAGTTTCTGAATAGCTAGAGAACACAAGTGATACAGACAGCCAACCGTAAAGAGTCTCATGTCAATTTGAATCATCGAGGAAGAGATTAAACTACAAATCCCAGCATGTTATGACAGGTTGCAGACGTGTTCTGCAGTCCGCATACCGCTTGCAGTTTATAGATTGCCATTTGAGCCCTGCGAACAAGAAATTATCTTTAACAGAAGAATTTCACCATACTATATAAAAACTATAGCACTCTAGTTACTCTAAACCGCACTAAGCGTAGATCTCATGGTCGGTGGATAAGGAAGGAAAACAAAGTTACCAAAACGCTTATAAAAACACATTCCTACAGATCAACGTAAGTAGCCAAGCCCCAAAGACATGTTCACAAGTAGTGCCCTCCCTCAGCCCCCATGAGACTCTCAATTGGGAAACAAATTTTAAAGGGGCCTTCTCATGCTATACATTTAACATATCAATTGGATATTGAACGATTGTCTGACAGACAAATCACTGAGACCTCCACCAATCATAAGGAGTGGATCATGTATCCCCCCTTCCCTATTAAAGGGGAGTAGAACAGATACATGGCACTCTACATGGGAAATACAAAACCCTCACTCTCCTGATATGTTTGGTGTCCAGCGGTCCGATGCCCATTAGACATTTATCACATAACCCATGAACATGGAATATATGTATAAACAAGTTTTATATTACGGGATTTGAACACATGTGCTCCTCCCATTAACCCTTTAAAGGGAGTGTTTTGTTTTTTTTTCCAGAATCCTTCTCTTTTAGGTTATACCTAATGTTAAAATGAATGCCCTGGTCCCCACTGCACCCTTCTTTCTTGGTCATCAGGTCATCCGATTAGTCCAGCACTGGACACACAGAAATACTCAATGAAGTGGTAGGAGTAGCAGCCACGACCATATAGGTGTCCAGCAATATGGGAGGGGGGGGGGACAGGGGCATCATTTTCATTATTAGGCAGGAGAAATATATATATATATATATATATAGTGTGTTGCGTGTCCAGACCAGCTATTGAGCAGAATACAATCCTGACATTCCTAGCCATGTGCTGTATCTAGAATGCACAGTCCAGTATACGGAGGCTTCTTCCTGCCTTACCTTTCCGCAGCTCCCTATCCCACACGGAGACAATAACGCGAGAATGCTTTCTATGGTGAATGAGCCACAGGGACAGGGTCTGCACGCTCTGCTGAGAATTACTAAGCTCGGACAACTTTTTTTCCAACGCCGCCTCAGAGAACGCAGACATGCCTGCCGGCTTCAGAGCACCAGCTCCGAGTAACGCAGCTAAGCTATGCTATGCGACGAGCTCAACAACAACCTTCTCTTTATAACGTCCCGTAGACTGCTCTCAGCTGCCGTGACCCGCTTCGTCCCGGTAAATGAAAGCCCCGCGTACACTTCAGCGCGACTAGAAAAGTGTTTATAACGTTGCTATATCACCAATGTCACTAATCTAGCGTACAAACGGAAGTGACGTCAGTGTTTGGGCCGACTGGCCAATAGCAATGAGTATTAGCGGCCAGCTTGTTACGTGCGCAACTCCTCCTTTCGAGAGGTAAAAAAAAAAATGGTGCTGCCATCCAGCGGTTGGTGCCTGCAATGCATTGAGAGCTGCCTTGTGCGAACCTCCAGAATGCACAAATGCTCACGGAATTACAGGACGTTACACGGACAATTTACAATTCAAAGCATAGTTCACAATCATCATACTTATGGTCATCAATACTTATAGTCATCATGTGACTGAGTGATGAATTGAAAGACCTATTCTTATTTAGCGAGATATAGAGAGTTTGCTCTCTGCAGTGGTCAGGCCGCGTTCACACTGCATTTTGTACGCTATTTTTATGTTTTTGTTCGGTGTGTGGGTATGTACACGCGTAGTTTTTTCAGACGTATTTCTGAGCATAAAACGCCTTGAAATACGCCTGGCAAAACACTAGCAAAATGCCTGCAAACAGCTTCCCATTGAATTCAATGGGAAATACACAGTGGCGGATTAAGTAGACCATAGGCCCTGGGCTGTTACCCAAATTTGGGCCCCCCTTCTATTGGGCCCCCTGTATCTATTGTTAGCACCACCTTTCTGTGTGAGCATTAACAAATGGGTGTTAAGATTGCCTTGTCACAGGGCTGTGTCCCTACATACGGACAGTCTCCAGCCATCGCTAACAGTATCACACTGTGCAGGGACACATCCACCTGACAAGGGGAATGGTGACACGGGTTTGTCTATCAGTCCTGGACCGCACAAATTCTTTATGTGAAATACAAGGATTTCCTATAATAAACATGTCAGGAGAGGTGACAGATTCTCCATAAATCTAGTGACTTACAGGTGACGACGTCTCAGATTCTAGTAGTTTTCTTCCTCTTTTATTCTCAATCGGTCCAGACTTTATGATGACTTCTCCCGACCACGACCCATTTCTGCAGTTTGCCACTCAGATGTCTTCGGCTCCTCACTTTAAAATTATCATGGTGTCATGGTTATCATGGTATCATGGTGCCGCACACTGTGCCCCTGAATAAAATAGTCCCAAACACTGTAAAGTAAAGCATCACATACACACAGCCCCTGTAGATAGCGTCGCACACATCCCCTCTGTAGATAGTGCCATACACATCCCCTGTATATAGCGCCACAGTCACCCCCTTTGTATATAGTGCCACACCCCCCATTGTATATAGTGCCACACAGCGCCCCTTGTATATAGTGCCACATGGCGCCCCCCTTCTATGTAGTGCCACACAGCGCTCCCCCTTGTATATAGTGCCACACAGCTACCCTCTTGTATATAGTGCCACACACCGCTCCCTCTTGTATAAAGTGCCACACACCGCTCGCCCTTGTATATAGTGCCACACTTTTTGAGATACAGCTGCTTTATATCCGTCAGGTCAGCGGGACTGACGGGATCAGTGACACGGGATCAGTGTCTCTGACACGCAGGATCCACCTGTAATCTATTACATCTAAGATTATAAGTTAGCGCAGGACCCGTGTCTCAAAAAGTAAAAGCTGTATCTCAAAAAGTAAAAATAATTTGTAATAAAATGTAATTACAAAGTTGCACCAAACACACATTATTATTATAAAAAAAAAAAAAGAAAGGTTTTCAAAGGTGTACATAGCCCCCCCAGAGAGCTCTCCGCAGTCACTCAGAAAATCTGACCTCCCCTTGCAATATAATAACTACTGAGTGCTCCATGGGGGTGGGAACTACACTACAAGTAGGTCTAACCATCTGACTGCAGACAGCGGGCTCTAGGAATAATCCCCCCCATCCCCCATAGAGTCCTCAGTAGTTATTATACTGCAAGGGGGGGGTTGAGCGTCTGACTGCAGAGGGCTCTATGGGGGGAAATTATTATCCCCCCGTAGAGCCAGCTGCAATGAGTTAGATTGTTAGACCCCGCCTTACTACATAATCCCACACCTAGCGTCGGCCAATGACTTTAATGTTAGTTGGGGCTGGAGGATAAACTGTCAGCCAGTACCACTAATCTCACCGCCGGTGACCGTCTTACTCTTCTCTTCCAGCTTTGTTACGGGATCGCTCCCCTGTTCCTCTCTGGCGGCGCCCACAGTGTCAGAGAGGCGTGTCCTAAACACTAGCAGACATGCTTCACGTCTGCTAGCTATCACTATCCCGACCAAGCACGCCCCGAATTCCCTGCTCCTTCTCCCCATCTCTGCAGCGGCAGTTAGCAGTGCTAGCACGCTGAATAGTTTTATAGGACTATGTGCGCTTCGGGCGGCCGCCCGAACCTCCCATATGATAATCCGCCACTGGAAATACACTATGCTGTTCACATCAGCTGTATTTTTATGCCGCTGAATTTAAAAAAACGCCTCGTAAAAAGAAGTAGCATGTCACTACTGCGTTTTTGGAGCTGCTTTTCCATTGAGGGTATGTTCACAAGGCAACAAAAGGGAAAACAGATTCTGATTTTCAGACGTTTTTTAAGCATCAAGCGTTTTTTTATGCGTTTTTTTATGGCCGTTTTTGGAGATGTTTTTCTATTGACCCAATGAAAAACAGCTCAAGAAGTGCACTTCTTTTTTACGGGGCATTTTTTTATGCGCCATTTTTTACGGCCGTTTCCAGTGGAAACGGATTGCCGTTTTTACTATTGAAATCAATGGGCAGATGTTTGGAGGCATTCAGTCACCGTATTTTCAGCCAACACCCCAAAAAAAGGCTGAAAATAAGCCATGTAAACATACCCTCACACTATGAAAAACGCCTTAATAAAAAGCCTAAAAAAGCTTCGAATCAAAAGAAGCTTTATTTTCAGCTTCAAAAACACCTTGAAATCAGAGGCTGTTTTCCCTTGAAAACAGCTCCAAAATTTTCAGGCAATTCTTTTTCTACGTGTGAACATACCCTTAGGGCAGGGGTCTCAAACTCGGCCGGGTAAATGGGCCATAAATAGAAAAAAAAATTTGACGGGCCACGTTACATTCAAATTTGATACAATACAAAATTGTTGTTAACCCCTTCCCGACATTTGTCGTATGGATACATCATGGAAAGCTAGTACTTCCCTCATTTTGCCCTATCCATATGACAAATGGATGGCCCCGGCACAGAAGCTGAGTCGGTGCCATCATCCCCAGGTGCAGCTGCATGTTACAGCTGACACCCTGCTGTAATGGCGGGGGCCGTAATTAGCTGCGATCCCTGCCATTAACCCCTTAAATGCAGCTGTCAAAAGAGATTGCTGCATTTAAGGGGTTAGCAGCTCATCAACAGCCCAGCAATTACGGGGCATAAAAGGCTTCTGTAGCCGACGGCTAGATGGTGCCGGCTCAGGAGCTGAGCCGGTGTCATCAGCGGTGGATATCAGCTGTATGTTACAGCTGACATTCACCTGTAACGGCAGGGACCGGAGCTAGATCCGGTCCCTACCATTAACCCCAAAGATGCAACGATCGTTGCATCTTAAAGGTTAGTAGCAGATCGGCAGCCCTACATGAGATCGCAGGGCTGGCGACTGCTGCTATGGCAACAGGAGGCATAACAATGGCCTCCTGCGCTGTCATTACGGAAACCATTTCGGCTCCGCCGGGAGGCAAAGCCTAATCGGCTTGCTGTCAGTGAACAACTGACAGATCTAGTACATTGCACTACATAGGTAGTGCAATGTATTATTAAAAAAAATCAGACAGTTGGACCTGCAAGTCCCCCAGTGGGACTAAAAAAAAGTGTAAAAAAAAAAAAAGTTGTAAAACATAAAAACACTTTCAAGTAATAATATAAAACACAATCGCCTTTTTTCCCTTATCAAGTCCTTTATTATTGAAAAAAAAAAACATACATATTTGGTATCGCCGCAACCGTAACGGCCTGAACTATAAAAATATGTTTTTTATTCAATGCTGTTAATGGCGTAAAAAGAAAACTTAAAAAACAATGCCAGAATTTCAGTTTTTTGGTCACTTTTCCCTACAAAATTTGGAATAAAAAGTGATAAGATAGTCGCATGTATTAAAAAATGGTACCTATGAAAACTATAGCTCGTCTTGCAAAAAACAAGCCCTCATACAGCTCCGTCTACGAAAAATTTAAAAATGATGGTTCTCACAACATGGCGACAGAAAAAATACATTCTTTTTACAAAAGCAATTTTATTGTGCAAAAAGCTGTAAAACATAAAAAAGTTCTATAAATTTGGTATCGCTGGAATCGTACTGACCAGCAGAATAAAGGTAACATGTAATTTATAATGCATGGTGAACGCTGTATAAAAAAAACCCTAAAAATACGATGCCAGAATTGCTGTTTTTTGGTCACCTTGCCTCTCAAAAAATAGGATAAAAAGTGATCAAAAAGTCACAATGGTACTGAGAAAAACTACAGCTCGTCCCACAAAAACAGCCCTAATACCACTAAGTCTATGAAAAAATACAATTAGTTAAGGCTCCAATAAGTCAGAAAATAAAAATATGCAGTTATGCAGGCCCGAGGGGAACATTTCCTCTGTTTCAAGAGGCGACTTAAAAAGGCCCTAAAATTAGGAAGCCAGCAAGGGTAGGGTCCAAACATATCTGCTGGAAGCGAAGGTGCCTGTATTTTACCAGGACAACACTTCCCAGCAAAATTCCCCAAACTGCAAAGGTGCTGAGTGTGTAGCAAAAGGGGGATAAGAAAGGACACCACCTATGTAATGGCAGGAAGGAGGTGAAGGGAACAAGTGAGCCCTAATCTACCCACCGCCCTGTCCCTGCCTACTTGCAACGACCCGCCCTAGGCGACGGGGTACAACTAGGCGGCGGTCCCTACGCTGTCTAAGTGCAAGGGAGTACAAACAGGGAACACGCAAGGGAAGGGGCAGTAGCCCACGGAACGCCGCGAGAAAATGGAGCGGTGAATGAGTCAGTCAGGATCAGGATGTAGTGGAGTATACAAACGCAGAGCACGGAGCAGGAAGCAAGCCAGGGGCAGAGCGAAGCAGGATAAGCGGGAACTGAAGCAAGGCAGAAGCACGGCAGAAGCAGGCTGGAGCAAGGCAGCAGAGGGGCCAGGAATCCAAGAAGATAACAAGCACTGAGGAAGAGAACACGGCAGGTATAAATGGACAGGGGGCGGAGCTAACTCCGACTGACCAGGCCGCGATAGGCTCTCCCACTCCTGAGCCTGCCACCCTGGTTGGTGGGAGCCGGTGTCAGTCTAAGAGGTCTGGCCTCAGGTGTCGACTGATTAATCCCAGGAGTATACACAGACGTAGTACCTGGCAGATCCTTTACAACCTATCAGTGCGACACCGGCCTGTGCAGAAAGGATTGAGCACGGCGTAACATACATCTATGGATTATTTTATTGTTTTTTTTCACCCCATTATTATACCACTTTATTATGCCCCTGATATACTCCACTCAGCTTACATGTACCACCAGCAATACTCAAACAAATCTACTACCAAGCAAAATCCACGCTCCAAAAGCCAAATGGTGCTCCCTCCCTTCTGAGCCCTACAGTGTGCCAAAACAGCAGTTTACTTCCATATATATGGCATCGCCATACCCGGGAGAACCCTTTTAACAATTTTTAGGGTGTATGTCTTCAGTGGCACAAGCTGGGCACAACATATTTGCCACTGAAATGGCATATCTAGGGAAAAATTTAAAATTTTTACTGTGCACCATCCGCAGCACATTAATTTATGGAAAAGACCTGTAGGGTGAAAATGCTCACTACACCTCTTAATAAATGCCTTGAGGGGTGTAGTTTCCAAAACGGGGTCACTTCTCAGGGGTTTATTTTATTATTTCACATCAGAGCCCTGCAATTGTGAACCAATGCTTTATATGTCGCCAAATTAGGCCTCAATTTTGCATGCTACTCTTTCACTCCTGAGCCCTGTCAAATGTCCAGGCAAAAGATTAGGGCCACATGTAGGGTGTTTCTAAAACCGGGAAACACAGCATACTAATTAGAGAGTTGTCCTTTCATTGTGGCACAAGCTGTGCACCACATAGTGGCATATCTATCGACAAAATTCCCATTTTCACCCTGCAACATCAAGTGCACACTAATTTCTGCAAAACACCTGTGGGGTTAATATGCTCACTACACCCCTAGGGGTGTAGTTTTCAAAATGGGGTCACTTCTGGGGGATTTCTACTGTTTTGGTCCCACAGGGGCTTTGCAAATTAGACATAGGGCCCAGAAACCAATCCAGCAAAATCTGTACTCCGAAAGCCAAATGGCGCTTCTTCCCTTCTGAGCCCTGCCGTGTGCCCAAACAGCAGTTTATGACCCCATATGGGGTATTGCTGTACTCGGGTGAAATTGCTTTACCAATGTTGGGGGGCTTTTTTTCCTTTATTTGTTGAGAAAATGAACAATTTTGAGCTAAAGCTACGTCTTATTGAAGAAAAAGGATTTGTTTTGTTTTCACTGCCCAATTATAATAAAATCTATGAGACACCTGTGGGGTCAAAATGCTCACTACGCCCCTAGATGAATTCCTCAAGGGGTGTACTTTTGGAAATGGAGTCACTTTTGGGTAGTTTCCACTGTACTGATACCTTAGTGGCTTTGCAAATTCGACATGGTGCCAAGAAACCAATCCAGCAAAATCTGTGCTCCAAAAGCCAAATGGCACTCCTTCAAGAGCCCTAGGGGTGTAGTTTTCAAAATGGGGGTCACTTCTGGGGGATTTCCACAATTTTGGTTCCACAGGGGCTTTGCAAATGCAAACATAGTGCCCAGAAACCAATCTAGCAAGATCTGCACTCCAAAAGCCAAATGGTGATCCTTCTCTTCTGAGCCCTACCGTGTGCCCAAACAGCAGTTTATGACCACATATGGGGTATTTCCATACTCGGGAGAAATGTTTTTTTTTTAGCTAAAACTACATCATATTCGAAAAAACTATTATTTTTCATTTTCACAACTAAATTCTAATAAAATCTTTGAAACACCTGTGGGGTCAAAATGCTCACTACACACCTAGAGGAGTTCCTTGTGGGTGTAGTTTCCAAAATGGGGTCTTTTTTGGGGTGTTTCCTTTGTTTTGGCATCACAAGTCCACTTCAAACCTGACATGGTGTCTAAAATATATTCTAATAAAACGGAGGCTCCAAAATCCACTAGGTGCACCTTTGCTTCTGAGGCCTGTGTTTCAGTACATTACCACACTAGGGCCACATGTAGGATATTTATTTAAAAAAATGCAGAATCTGGGCAATAAATATTGAGTTGTGTTTCTCTGGTAAAACCTTTTGTGTTTCAGAAAAAAATTGATTAAACATGAATTTGTGCAAAAAAAATTAATTTGTAAATTTCATCTCTACATTCCTTTAATTCTTGTGAAACGCCTAAAGGGTTAAGAATCTTTCTAAACGATGTCTTCAATACTTTGAGTGGTGCAGTTTTTAAAATGGAGTGACTTATGCAGGTTTGTATTCTATAGGCCCCTTAAAACCACATCGGAACTGAACTGGTCCCTGAAAATATAGCCTTTTGAAATTTTCTTGAAAATGTAAGAAATTTCTGCTAAAGTTCTAAGCCTTGTAACATCATAGAACTATAAAAGGATGTTAAAAAAAAAACTATGCCAATCTAATGTAAACATATGGGAAATGTTAATTTGCAACTATTTTGTGTGGTACTATTATCTGTCTTATAAGCAGATACATTTGAATTGAAAAAATGCTAATTTTTGCAACTTTTCGCAAAATTTCTGTGTTTTTCTACAATTAAATACTGGCTGTATTGACCAAATTTTACCACTAATTTAAAGTTCAATGTTTCACGAGAAAACATTCTTAGAATCGCTTGGATATGTAAAAGCATTCCAAAGTTATTACCACATACAGTGGACACATGTCAGGAAGGTCAAAAAAGTGGCTGCAGTGGGAAGGGGTTAATCAATTTAAACTACTATAACAATACTACATTACTATAATAATACTAAATTACTATAATAATACTACATTACTATAATAATACTAAATTACTATAATAATACTACATTACTATAATAATACTAAATTACTATAATGATACAGTTTGGTTTAAACTTACCGTAAATTTGCACATTTACTCCACCTGTATTTTAATAATCCAGTTTAAAGAGGCTCTGTCACCAGATTTTGCAACCCCTATCTGCTATTGCAGCAGATCGGCGCTGCAATGTAGATTACAGTAACATTTTTATTTTTAAAAAACGAGCATTTTTGGCCAAGTTATGACAATTTTTGTATTTATGCAAATGAGGCTTGCAAAAGTCCAAGTGGGCGTGTTTAAAGTAAAAGTCCAAGTGGGCGTGTATTATGTGCGTACATCGGGGCGTTTTTACTACTTTTACTAGCTGGGCGTTCTGACGAGAAGTATCATCCACTTCTCTTCAGAACGCCCAGCTTCTGGCAGTGCAGACACAGCCGTGTTCTCGAGAGATCACGCTGTGACGTCACTCACTTCCTGCCCCAGGTCCTGCATCGTGTCGGCCACATCGGCACCAGAGGCTACAGTTGATTCTGCAGCAGCATCAGCGTTTGCAGGTAAGTAGCTACATCGACTTACCTGAAAACGCCGATGCTGCTGCAGAATCAACTGTAGCCTCTGGTGCCGATGTGTCCTCGCTCGTCCGACACTATGCAGGACCTGTGAGTGACGACACAGCGTGATCTCTCGAGAACACGCTGTGTGTCTGCACTGCCAGAAGCTGGGCGTTCTGAAGAGAAGTGGATGATACTTCTCGTCAGAACGCCCAGCTAGTAAAAGTAGTAAAAACGCCCCGATGTACGCACATAATACACACCCACTTGGACTTTTACTTTAAACACGCCCACTTGGACCTTTGCAAGCCTCATTTGCATAAATACAAAAATGGTCATAACTTGGCCAAAAATGCTCGTTTTTTAAAAATAAAAACGTTACTGTAATCTACATTGCAGCGCCTATCTGCTGCAATAGCAGATAGGGGTTGCAAAATCTGGTGACAGAGCCTCTTTAAGTATAGCAAAATGTAGTCCGGCGGCTCAGTTGGCAGCGTTTAGCAGACACGAGAATTTCAAGATTGGGCAGCCCCTTCTTAGCTAGTGCCACAATACCCTCTTTAAATAGTGCCATAGTGCCCTCTTTAGATAGTGCCACAGTGCCCTCTGTAGATAGTGCCAGAGTGCCCTCTGTAGATAGTTCCAGAGTGCTCTCTGTAGATAGTTCCAGAGTGCTCTCTGTAGATAGTTCCAGAGTGCTCTCTGTAGATAGTTCCAGAGTGACCTCTGTAGATAATGCCACAGTGCCCTCTGTAGATAATGCCACAGTGCCCTCTGTAGATAATGCCACAGTGCCCTCTGTAGATAGTGCCACAGTGCCCCCTGTAGATAATGCCACACACATCCCCTTGTAGATAGTGCCACACACAACCCCCTTTAGATAGTGCCACACACAGACCCCTATGATTAGCTCCATTGGGGCTCCCTCTAGTAGTGGAATCCCCAGCCAGAGCGTTACCGACGCTTTGGCCGGGGATTCCTCTACTGGAGGAGCCCCTGACAACACTGTCCATAGACAGTGACGTCTCAGGGGATGCTCCTGGACCAGAATGTGATGTCAGGGGCAACACCAGAGCAGGAGTCCCAGGCAGAGCGCTACTAGCACTCTGCCTGGGACTCCAGCTCTGCTCCTGACATCACTGTCCATATATGGACAGTGATGTCAGGGAAAACCCTAGAGCCGGAGTCCCAGAGCAGAGCACTAGTATAGGCTCTGCTCTGGAACTCTGGGGAATCCCCTGACATCACTGTTCATATATGGACAGTGATATTAGGGGCTTACCTAGTGCCAGAGTCCCGGGTAGAGCGCTAGAAGCGCTCTTCCTGGGACTCCAGCTCTGCTCCTGACATCACGGTCCATATATGGACAGTGATGTCAGGGGCAACCCCAGAGCCGGAGCAGAGATGCTTTTAGCTCTCTGCCTGGGACTCCTGCTCTTCTCCTGACATCACTGTCCATATATGGATAGTGATGTCAGGGTCTTCCCCAGCCAGAGTCTCGGAGCAGAGTCGCTTCTAGCACTGAGACTGGGACTCCAGCTTTGCTCCGGACATCACTGCCCATATATGGACAGTGATGTCAGGGGTTTCCCAAGAGCAGGAGTCTTGGAGCAGAGCGCTAGTATAGTCTCTGCTCTGGGACTCGCTCTCTGGGGAAGCCCCTGACATCACTTTGCATATATCGACAGTGACTTCAGGGGCTTCTCCAGCAGGGGAATCCCTGGCCAAAGCGTTGGCAATGCTCTGGCTGGGGATTCCAATACTAGAGAGAGCCCCGATAGAGCTATCTACAGGGAGAGATGGTGTTGCGCTGTCAACAGGGTGGGGTGTGTGGGGCACTATCTACTGGGAGAATGCACTATCTACAGGGGCTGTGTGACGGCATGAAGTAGTGTCGGCGCGCGGGCCGCAGATGACAGTCTCAGGGGCCGCGTGTTTAAGACCCCTGCCTTAGTACCCTAAGGTCCACAGATAGCTTAAACACTGCAGAATTTCTGTCCACATTTTCCCTTTGTACAAATCTCATCCGCTTTGCAGCTACTGTAACATGCTGTAGAAATTCTGCACAGAAAATCCGGACAGAAATTCTGCGGTGTTTGCCGTTTTGTTGCAGATTTGATCTTTTTTATTGCAAAAGGGTGAGATCTGCGCCAAATCCGCTACAAAATAGGCAACAAATCCTCGACGTGTGAACTCAGCCTTTTGGCTCTTTTCACAACTGCATCGGAGGCTTCATCAGATTCCATCATTTTTGCTGGATAAAATACCACGTCATGCAGCGCTATTTTGTCCGACTATATGACTGGAAACCAACGGAACCTATTAAAGTCAATAGGTTTCATCGGACACAAAAGTATGGGAGTACGGTCCGTAAAAAGCAAAAGATAGGACATGTCCTATCTTTTACGGCCCGCAATTACTAACGATTTTGCACACCACCGTAGAAATCGTCCGTAATTGCGGATCGTAATTACGGTCCACAATTACGGACCCATTCACTTCTATTGACCAGGAATGTGTCCAGGCTGTAGAAGTGTCTTGCAAAAGAAAGGACAAGTCCTGTTTTTTACTTTTTACGGACCGTGCTCCCGTACTTTGTTTAATACTTTTTTTTTTTTAAACAAATTTTTATTGAAAAGGTTTTACAACAAGGTAAAGGGCATATTTCGAAAACACAAATAAATAATACTGAACAAAAAATAAATCTATACACTCAGCAAATTATATTGCAATTATAAAGACAAAGTATCGAACATTCGTGGTTGCAGTAACAGTAAAAATGCAGGCTCGATATAATAAAAGAAACAGCATAAAGACAAGAGACGAAAAAAGGGGGGAGTAGGATTGGGAAGATTTTAGCGGAAAGCTGGGAAAGGTAAGGGGGGGTTGTCGGCCAGAAATCTGATATGAAAGAAGTCGTTTGACTTTAATAAGCAGTAATCATAGTGGCAGGCAGGTGAGGGTATGCGTAGCTAATCCAGGGTAGCCAGAGCGACTCAAATCCGGCAACTCTATCTAATAAGATACTTGTAAGTTTTTCGTTCACAAATATCTGGTCTATTCTGGTCTTGACCTCTGCAAAAGTTACTGTACGTTTTTTCCAGGAGTGGGCGATAGTTATTTTTGCAGCCAATAGGATATAAGAGAATAGTCGAAATTGTGCGTTCGTGAGTTCTGGAGGTTTGTAATGGAGAAGAGCTATCCTAGCGTCCCTACGTATAATTATGCCGAATAAACTTTGGGCGAGGCCAAACACCCTACTCCAGAATCGTATAAGCCTTGGGCAGGACCACCAGATGTGGAGCATGTCACCGGGAGTGTGGCAACCACGAAAGCATGAGTCGGGGTAGGTGGGAAAAGCGCGTGCAAGACGGCTAGGAACCAGATACCACCGCATCATGACTTTATAGGCTGATTCTAAAATATTCATATTAATAGAGCAGTGCGACATTGTATTCCAGATACTGTGCCAATCTGCTGGTTCAAGCGTCACCCCCAAATCCCGGTGCCATCGATCCACATATGTGTGAGGAACAGGTGTGGGATTGTTAAGAAGCCACTTATATAATATTGATATGATCCCCTTAGTGTTAGGGCTAGTTTCGCAGATTCGCTCGAACTGAGAGAAAGAGTCAGAAGCAGTCTTATTATGAATAAGAGAAATAATCCAATTCTTGAGTTGTAGATATCGGAATACTTAGCCATTGGGAATCTGCCGAGAGGTCTGAAGCTCACAGAACGAGAGAATCCGAGAGTGATTGGGCGTTAGAAGATGATGAACTCTGAGTATACGACTTGACCACCACCATTTAAAAGCAAGATAATTGTCCGCGCCTGGGGAGAACAGGGGGTTATGCCACAGCGAAAGGAGAGGAAGGTCCCATACAGTTAAAGTGTGCGTAAGTGTGGGGGAAAGATGAGGAGAGCGAAGGGAGGGGGGTACCCAAGGTAATGATTGGATCGGGGGTGGCGACGTCTCTGGAATATCCAGGTACACCCATAAAGGCATATTTACAGAAACATGCAATTTAGTTAAGGACGCTATCATAGCTGCTTGGTAATATTTGGAAATATTCGGAACCCCCAAACCCCCATCGGCCTTTGGCGAGCAAAGTGTAGACCTGGATATTCTAGGACGCGCTCCCCTCCAAATAAAGAAAGAAATCCGGTTCTGAATAAGACGCAAAATGTGTGGTGGGACTTTGATTGGCAGGGTTTGAAACAGGTAGAGGAGCTTTGGAAGGATGGTCATTTTGACTGCAGAGATGCGCCCCATCCAGGATAGATATGTGGATTGCCAGGATGTCATCGAGGATGTTAGAGAGCGGATAAGGGAGGGGTAGTTAGCGGAATACAGCTGATCATAGGAGGGGGTCAAATGAATACCCAGGTAGTTCAATGAATGTCTGGCCCACTGAAAGGGGAAATGGCTTTGTAATGAGTGCATAGTTTGTTGTGTCAGGTTAATATTTAATGCGATGGCTTTCGTGGGGTTTATAGCAAGTCCAGATATTGAAGCGAATTCTGATAGCGTTTGCATTAAGTTAGGAAGGGAGATAAGGGGTTGGGAGAGCATAAGTAGCATATCGTCAGCGAAGAGGGACAATTTATGTTGCACGCCCCCCAACTCCAGACCCCTGATGTTCGGATTTTGGCGAATTATCATAGCTAAAGGTTCTAGCGCTAGAATAAATAGAATAGGGGATAGCGGGCATCCTGGTCTGGTGCCCCGTTCAATTGAAAAGGAAGCAGACTGATAACCCGCATAACAAACTTTAGCAGTAGGGTTAGAATAGAGGGCGTGCACCCAAGACATAAAATGGCTGCCAAACCCCCACTTCCAAGGCAAAATCCATGTAAGACCAGGATATTGTGTCAAAAGCTTTTTGAATGTCGTGCTCCCGTACTTTGTATAGGAGCACGGGCTGAAAATGCGGGTGGATGTCAGCGTCCGGCCGTGACCGCAATCACGGCCGTGTGCATAAGGCTTTACACTGTGTGTGGACGTGCCCTAAAAGTTGCAAAGTCCAGATGTCAAAAAAGTCGCAGCATACCCTATGTGTTACAGTGGTTTTTCGACAATGACCTCCAGTTCTTGGTTTTTGTGTGGCTGTGAATGCAAAAAGTTGTTGCTAGTGAATAAAAAGGTAAAATTGTGGAATTAAAGGGGTTTTCCCATCAGAGACATTTATGACATATCCACAGGATGTTAGGGATCTGCCAGGTACTACGTCTAGGTATACTCCTGGGATTAATCAATCCACACCTGAGGCCAGACCTGTTCGACTGACACCATCTCCCACCAACCAGGGTGGCAGGCTCAGGAGTGGGAGAGTCTATCGCGGCCTGGTCAGTCGGAGTTAGCTCCGCCCCCTGTCCTTTATTACCTGCCGTGTTCTCTTCCTCAGTGCTTGTAATTCTTCTGGATTCCTGGCCTCACTGCTGCTTGCTCCAGCCTGCTTCTGCCATGCTTCTGCCTTGCTGCAGTTCCGCTTAACCTGCTTTGCTTTGCCCCTGGCTTGCTTCCTTCTCCGTGCTCACTTTGGTATACTCCTCTTCATCCTGGTCCTGACTACTCATTCACCGCTCCGTTTCCTCGTGGCGTTCCGTGGCTACTGCCCCTTCCCTTGCGTGTTCCCTGTTTGTTCTCCCGTGCACTTAGACAGCGTAGGGACCGCCGCCCAGTTGTACCCCGTCGCCTAGGGCGGGCCGTTGCAAGTAGGCAGGGACAGGGCGGTGGGTAGATTAGGGCTCACTTTCCCTTCACCTCCTTCCTGCCATTACATAATTACAAGCCACTACCTAGTCTACCATTTCTCCTACGCTGACGCTATCATGGACCCCCTTGAGACCCTGACCCAGCAGATGCAGGGCCTCTCCCTACAGGTCCAGGCCCTGGCCCAGAGGGTCAGCCAGGGTGACGCTGCCTTAGTAGTACCCCTCACCTCACCTCTAGAACCCAACCTCAAGTTACCGGACCGATTCTCAGGGGACCGTAAGACGTTTCTCTCCTTCTGGGAGAGTTGCAGACTGTATTTCCGCCTAAAACCCCACTCCTCAGGTTCCGAGAACCAGTGCGTGGGTATCATCATATCCCGACTCCAGCAAGGGCCCCAAGAGTGGGCCTTCTCCTTGGCTCCTGACGCCCCTGGACTTTCCTCTGTTGATCGTTTTATCTCTGCCCTCGGACTCATTTACGATGAGACTGACAGGACTGCTTTAGCCGAGAGTCAGCTGGTGACCTTACGTCAGGGTAGGAGACCGGTTGAGGAATACTGTTCTGTTTTTAGAAAGTGGTGCGTAGCTTCTCGGTGGAACGATTCGGCCCTAAAGTGCCAGTTTAGGTTAGGATTATCTGACGCCCTGAAGGATCTGCTGGTTAGCTACCCCTCTTCTGACTCCCTTGACCAGGTTATGGCCCTAGCAGTATGACTTGACCGACGTCTCAGGGAACGTCAGCTTGAACGCTTCAATGTGCTCCCCTCTGACTTTTCTGCGATCCCCCCCCGAGGTCCCGTCTCCTCGCCCCTCCACGGAGGACTCGGAGGTACCTATGCAACTCGGGGCCTCCATGTCCCCTCGACAACGTAGGGAGTTTCGCAGAATGAATGGTCTCTGCTTCTACTGTGGGGACGACAAGCATCTACTGAACACCTGTCCCAGGCGCAAGTATAAGAAGCCGGAAAACTTCCGCGCCTAAGTGATCATCGGGGAGGTCACTTGGGCGCACAGGTATTTCCCGTTAATGTGAAACGCAATAAAATTTTGCTTCCCTTTCAGGTCTCGTCGTTTGCTGGCCGGTCTGCCACGGGCAGTGCTTTCGTGGATTCTGGCTCATCTGCTAATATCATGTCTGTGGAATTTGCTATGTCTCTAAAGATGCCTTTTATTGATTTACCTTATCCTATCCCTGTAGTAGGTATCGACTCAACTCCCCTTGCTAATGGTTATTTTACTCAGCATACTCCTGTTTTTGAACTCCTTGTTGGCTCCATGCATTTGGAGCAGTGCTCTGTACTGGTGATGCAGGGATTATCATCTGATCTGGTATTAGGTCTTCCCTGGTTGCAGTTGCATAATCCCACGTTTGATTGGAATGCTGGGGATCTCACCAAATGGGGTAGTGAATGTCTTATGTCATGTCTTTCTGTTAACTCTATTTCTCCCCGGGAGGAGGTAAACACGCTTCCTGAGTTTGTTCAGGACTTCGCCGATGTGTTTTCTAAGGAGGCCTCCGAGGTGTTGCCCCCCCATAGAGATTACGATTGCGCCATCGATTTGGTGCCAAGCTTCCTAAGGGTAGGATATTTAATCTTTCATGTCCTGAACGTGAAGCTATGAGGGTGTATATCCAAGAATGCCTGGCCAAGGGTTTCATTCGCCCCTCGACTTCTCCTGTAGGTGCTGGCTTCTTCTTCGTGGGGAAGAAGGATGGTGGTCTTAGGCCGTGCATTGATTATCATAACCTGAATAAGGTCACCGTAAGGAACCAGTACCCACTTCCTTTGATTCCGGATCTTTTTAATCAGGTTCAGGGAGCCCAATGGTTTTCCAAGTTCGATCTACGGGGGGCATATAACCTTATCCGCATCAAAGAGGGGGATGAGTGGAAAACTGCGTTCAACACACCCGAGGGTCATTTCGAATACCTGGTCATGCCCTTTGGGTTGTGTAATGCCCCTGCTGTCTTCCAGAATTTTATTAATGAAATCCTGAGAGATTACCTGGGTAATTTTCTTGTTGTGTACCTTGATGACATACTGGTGTTTTCCAAGGACTGGTCCTCCCACGTGGAGCATGTCAGGAAGGTGCTCCAGGTCCTTCGGGAGAATAATCTGTTTGCTAAGACTGAAAAAATGTGTCTTTCGGGTACAGGAGATACCATTTTTAGGGCAAATCCTCACTCCTCATGAATTCCGGATGGACCCTGCCAAGGTTCAGGCTGTGGCGGAATGGGTCCAACCTGCCTCCCTTAAGGCGTTACAGTGTTTTTTAGGGTTCGCCAACTATTACAGGAGATTTATTGCCAACTTCTCGGTCGTCGCTAAGCCTCTTACGGACCTTACTCGCAAGGGTGCTGATGTCCTCCATTGGCCCCCTGAGGCCGTCCAGGCCTTTGAGACCCTCAAGAAGTGCTTTAGCTCGGCCCCCGTGCTGATTCAGCCCAACCAAGAGGAGCCATTTATTGTGGAGGTTGACGCATCCGAGGTGGGAGTGGGGGCCGTCTTGTCCCAGGGTACCAGCTCCCTCACCCATCTCCGCCCCTGTGCTTACTTCTCTAGGAAGTTTTCGCCCACGGAGAGTAACTATGATATTGGCAACCGCGAACTTCTAGCCATTAAATGGGCTTTTGAGGAGTGGCGGCACTTCCTGGAGGGGGCCAGACACCAGGTAACTGTCCTTACGGATGACAAGAATCTGGTTTTCCTAGAATCGGCCCGGAGGCTTAATCCTAGACAAGCTCGGTAGGCACTATTCTTTACCAGGATTTAATTTCTTGGTTACCTATAGGGCTGGGTCCAAGAATATTAAGGCTGATGCTCTGTCACGTAGTTTCATGGCCAATCCTCCTTCCGAGAAGGATCCTGCTTGTATTTTACCCCCTGGTATAATCGTTTCTGCCACGGATTCTGATTTAGCTTCTGATATCGCGGCTGATCAGGGTGCAGCTCCCGGGAACGTCCCTGGGGACAAACTGTTTGTTCCCCTGCAATACCGGCTAAGGGTACTCAGGGAAAACCATGACTCCGCTCTATCTGGTCATCCTGGCATCTTGGGCACCAAACACCTCATTACCAGAAACTATTGGTGGCCTGGGTTGCCTAAAGACGTTAGGGCTTGTGAGGTTTGCGCTAGGTCCAAAACCCCTAGGTCCCGACCTGCGGGCCTACTACGTTCCTTGCCCATTCCCCAGAGACCTTGGACCCATATCTCCATGGATTTTATCACCGATTTGCCTCCATCTCAGGGCAAGTCGGTGGTGTGGGTGGTAGTAGACCGCTTCAGCAATATGTGCCACTTTGTGCCCCTTAAGAAGCTACCTAACGCCAAGACGTTAGCTTCTTTGTTTGTGAAACACATCCTGCGTCTCCATGGGGCCCCAGTCAATATCGTTTCTGACAGAGGGGTACAATTCGTTTCCTTATTTTGGAGAGCTTTTTGTAAAAAGTTGGAGATTGATCTGTCCTCCTCCGCCTTCCATCCCGAAACTAATGGCCAAACGGAAAGGACTAACCAATCCCTGGAACAATATTTAAGGTGTTTCATCTCTGACTGTCAATTCGATTGGGTCTCATTCCTTCCCCTTGCTGAATTTTCCCTGAATAACCGGGTCAGTAACTCGTCAGGGGTCTCCCCGTTTTTCTGTAATTTCGGGTTTAACCCAAGGTTCTCCTCCATTTCCCCTGGTTGTTCCAATAATCCTGAGGTAGAGGATGTTGATCGGGAACTGTGCACTGTCTGGGCCCAGGTTCAGAAGAACCTAGAGGCGTCCCAGAGCGCACAAAAGATTCAGGCGGATAGTAGACGTTCTGCTAACCCCCGGTTTGTCGTCGGGGATTTGGTCTGGTTGTCGTCCAGGAACTTGTGCCTTAAGGTTCCGTCCAGGAAGTTTGCTCCCCGATTTATTGGACCTTATAAGATCATTGAAGTCCTCAACCCTGTATCCTTCCGTCTGGAGCTGCCCCCATCCTTTCGCATTCATGACGTCTTCCATGCCTCCCTCCTTAAACGCTGCTCCCCGTCCTGGTCCCCCTCGAGGAAACCTCCTGTTCCCGTTCTCACCCCTGAGGGGGTGGAATTCGAGGTGGCCAAGATTATGGACAGTAGGATGGTCCAGGGCTCCCTCCAGTACCTGGTCTATTGGAGAGGATACGGGCCGGAGGAGAGGACTTGGGTACCTGCCCGTGATGTTCACGCTGGGGTATTGATCAGGAGGTTCCACCTTCTCTTCCCTACTAAACCGGGTCCTCTTAGTAAGGGTCCGGTGGCCCCTCATAAAAGGGGGAGTACTGTTAGGGATCTGCCAGGTACTACGTCTAGGTATACTCCTGGGATTAATCAATCCACACCTGAGGCCAGACCTGTTCGACTGACACCATCTCCCACCAACCAGGGTGGCAGGCTCAGGAGTGGGAGAGCCTATCGCGGCCTGGTCAGTCGGAGTTAGCTCCGCCCCCTGTCCTTTATTACCTGCCGTGTTCTCTTCCTCAGTGCTTGTAATTCTTCTGGATTCCTGGCCTCACTGCTGCTTGCTCCAGCCTGCTTCTGCCGTGCTTCTGCCTTGCTGCAGTTCCGCTTAACCTGCTTTGCTTTGCCCCTGGCTTGCTTCCTTCTCCGTGCTCACTTTGGTATACTCCTCTTCATCCTGGTCCTGACTACTCATTCACCGCTCCGTTTCCTCGTGGCGTTCCGTGGCTACTGCCCCTTCCCTTGCGTGTTCCCTGTTTGTTCTCCCGTGCACTTAGACAGCGTAGGGACCGCCGCCCAGTTGTACCCCGTCGCCTAGGGCGGGTCGTTGCAAGTAGGCAGGGACAGGGCGGTGGGTAGATTAGGGCTCACTTTCCCTTCACCTCCTTCCTGCCATTACACAGGATATGTCATAAATGTCAGATAGATGCGGGTCCCACCTCTGGGACCCATACCTATCTCTAGAACAGGGCCCCCTAAACCCCGTTCTACTGCTCTGTGTTGTGGCTGAAGCGCGTGATTTCCGACCATGTAGAAGAAAACAGTGTAGCTCGCTGAGCTACGCTGTTTCCGCAGCTCCCATAGTAGTGAATGGCAGTTACAGATGCAGCGTAGCATGCGAGCTACGCTGTTTCTGTAACTAACATTCAGTTCTATAGGACTTACGGCAGCCACAACACAGAGCAGTAGAACGGGGTTTAGGGGGCCCTGTTCTAGAGATAGGTGTGGGTCCCAGATGTGGGACCCGCATCTATCTGACATTTATGACATATCCTGTGGATATGTCATAAATGTCTCTGATGGGAAAACCCCTTTAAAGCAACGTGACCTCAGTGTTTGCAATAGTCACAGGGTTGTTTACAATTTTTTTTCCCATTGGAAATGCAGATAATACCATGAAGCTCTATCATCATACATGAACTCTGACTTCACCTAAAGCTACATGCACATGGCCGTTGTTTTGGTCAGTGTGCTATCTGTTTTTTTAATGGATATCACACTGACCCATTCATTTCTATGGCCCCATGTACACTACCGTGTTTTTCACCTATCTGTGTGGGGGCCGTGCCGCAAAAATGAATAGGTCCTATTCCTGTCCATGTTTGGAGCTCGGTCTCGCCCATTCAGGTCAATGGCGATGTAAAAACCATGTTCGGCACACGGATGCCATCTGTGTGCTGTCAGTATGCCGTCCGTGTTTTGCGGATGAGTTGCTAGACAATGGGGATCGTGTGACCTTCTCAGGGAGTTGAGACAAGCTATTGACATCATTCCCTGCTGTAATGACGGGGGTAGGGAAACGGACAAGTGAGCCCTAATCTACCCGCCACTCTGTCCCTGCCTACTTGCAACGACCCGCCCTAGGCGACGGGGTACAACTGGGCGGCGGCCCCTACGCTCAGTAAGTGCACGAGACAAACAGACAAGGGAACACAAAGCAAAGGGAAAGGGGCAGTTGCCCACGGCAACACCATGAGCAACAAGAGTGGTGAACGAGCCGATTCAAACCAGGAGTGCACGAGGTACCAAACGCAGAGCAGGAGAGTAGTCAGTAAACCAGGGTCAGTATGGAGCAGGATCAAATAGATAGAAGCTGTAGCTGGGCCAGGAAACCACACGAGAAGAATCACAAGCAAAGGAGGAACAGGAAAGGCAGGTATAAATAGACAGAGGGCGGGAGCTAGCTCCGTCTGGCCAGGCTGCGATAGGCTCTCCCACTCCTAAGCCTGCCATCCTGAGTGGTGGAAGATGGAGTCAGTCTCAGAGACATAGACTCAGGTGCAGACTGATTGCCTATGGGAGTACCCACAGAAGTTGTGCCTGGCAGATCCTTTACACCTGCTTTCTGTTTTTTTTGCGGATCCGTGAATACGGATAACATATGGATGCAATACAGACAGTACTTGCGGACGTACCGAACGGATGCAGAGTACACAAGGACCACAAAAACAGCCAACAGATCCAGGACGGGCCGCAAAATACAAATTGTGTGCATGTAGCTAGGACTGGGTGATTAATCAAATTAATTTGATTAATTCGCCCTCAAGAGCTCTGACGATTCTGTTTTTCCACAGAATCGTTTCTTAAGTCTCGCCGTGCTGCAAGAGGAAGCTCTGCATCGTCACTGATCTGCATGGGGGGTGGTGGTGCAATCTACATGAGGGGTGGTGGTGCAATCTACATGGGGTTTGCGATCTACATGGGGGTGGTGCGATCTACAAAGGTGGTGGTGGTGCGATCTGCAAGGAGGGGTGCTATCTACAGGGGGGGGGTGGCACTATCTACATGGGCACTGTGGTGCTATATGGGGATATGTGGCAGTATGTGGACACTATCTACATGGGCACTGTGGTGTTTTCAGGGGATTGGGACAAAAAAAACATTGACAAATTAAATCCATCAGTTTTTTTTAATGGCCGTGAAAAAATAAATGGCAAATGGATGACCAACGGCCATTAAAAACGGAGAGAAGGACAGGAAATAAATGAAAATTTGAAGAGATACTGATGCAAAGCGGCTTTTAATGGCCATTTTTTTTCACTGTCATGTGACTGTAACCTAAATTCCTATGATGCCAGGAGTCCCATTCACCTGTACCGTGGTTGGGCAGGGAAATCTGGCTGACACGGACCGTTTTTCACGGTCCAATCACGGTCATGTGATCCGGCCTTAACGTCATTTAGGATGTTTTCTAGGATGTTGATTTTCAACAATTCCAAAACCTATTTTTTAGGGACCAATTCAGTTCTGAAGTGGCTTTGAGGGGTCTATATGTCAGAAATCCCCATATAAAGTACCCCATTTAAAAAATTGCACCCCTCAAAATATTTATAACAGCATTTTGGAAGTTTCTTAAGCACACAATAAAGTACCATAATATACAATAAAATAACCATCAGTATTTTGCTGCCCTCTTGTGGAGAAAAAACCTTAAGTCACTTTAAAGTAATGTTTGTCTACTTGTATAATGAAAGCTTGTGTGAATCTTTGTAACAGATTTTAGTTGCTCATACTATGTGTTTGCTAATAAGTTTATGTTTATGAGTAAATAGTTTTGGACTGACAAGATTATCTATATTACCTATATTTAGATTTTGAAATATTACCAATGGCAATTTTTGGGATCACATTTTCATAAAATAATCTACTGGTATATTCACCATGCATTTGTATGAAACGTTTAGTTGGAAAGCTTAATAGCAATAATTTTTAACTTTAAAAGTAATAATAATGTAATGGTGGACTTAATATGGCGGCTTGAGGCAGCATTCTCCAGAGATCTGTGCCTACATAGTGGATCTTACTCAGCTTACCTGGACTTGCAGCACTATAAGTTATGCCAATGAGGCAGAGAAAACCTTTTACCTCATGTGTAAACCCATCTTTAGCTTCCATCTGCAGATTGTTGTGCAATCGAGCGCTTATATCCACTATCCATAGCCTTTCTCTCCCAAACTTCAACCAGCATTTAAAAGCTATGTACACATTTGAAAACAATTTTTTATAATAAAAAAACAGTATCAGTGTGTTTGGTGCAACTTTGTAATTATTTTTAATTAACCCCTTCAGGACACAGCCTGTTTTGGCCTTGTGGACGCAGGCGATTTTTTCAAATCTGACATGTGTCACTTTATGTGGTAATAGCTTTTGAATGCTTTTACCTATCCAAGCGATTCTGAGATTGTTTTCTCGTGACATATTGTACTTTACGTCTGTGAAAAAATTTGGTCGATAAATTCAGTATTTATTTGTGAAAAACACCAATATTTAGAGAAAATGTGCAAAAAATTGCATTTTTCTAAATTTGATTGTATCTGCTTGCAAAACAGATATTAATACCACACACAATAGTTACTAGTTAACATTTCCCATATGTCTACTTTATGTTGGCATAGTTTTTTGAACATCCTTTTATTTTTCTTGGACGTTACAAGGCTTAGAACTTTAGCAGCAATTTCTCACATTTTCAAGAAATTTCCAAAACCTATTTTTTCATGGACCAGTTCAGTTCTGAAGTGGCTTTGAGGGCCTTATATATTAGAAACGCCCCATAAATCACCCCATTTTAAAAACTTCACCCCTCAAAGTATTCAAAACAGCATTCAGAAAGTTTCTTAACCCTTTAGGCATTTCACAGGAATTAAAGCAATGTAGAGGTGTAATTTACAAATGTAATTTTTTTTGCAGAAATTCATTTGTAATAGAAAAATTTTCTGTAACATGGAAGGTTTTACCAGAGAAACGCAACTCAATACTTATTGCCCAGATTCTGCAGTATTTAGAAATATCCCACATGTGGCCCTAGTGTCCTAATGGACTGAAACACCGGCCTCAGAAAAAAAGGAGCACCTAGTGGATTTTGAAGCCTCCTTCCTATTACAATATATTTTACATGTCTGGTTTGAAGAGGTCTTGTGGTACCTAAACAGTGGAAACCCCGAAAAAGTGACCCCATTTTGGAAACTACACCCCTCAAGGAATTTATCTAGTTGTATAGTGAGCATTTTAACCCCACAGGTTTTTTGCTGAATTTATTGGAGTTAGTCTGTGAAAATGAAAATCTACATTTCTTCTGAAGAAACAGACATTTTTATTTTTTGCAAGGAATAAAGGAGAAAAAGCACCCCAACATTTGTAAAGAAATTTATCCTGATTACGGCAATACCCCATATGTGGTCATAAACTTATATCTGAACACATTACAGCCCTCAGAAGGGAAGGAGCGCCATTTGGGTTTTGGAGCTCCAATTTAGCTATAATGGTTTTCGGTGCCATGTCCCATTTGCAACGCCCTGGAGGGACCAAAACAGCAGAAACCCCCCAAAAGTGACCCCATTCACTATCAGAATCCAAGAGAGCAAATGCCTCTTCAGTGGTATATAACTTGCGTGCCATTTTTTACGGTTTTTTTTAAACTTATTTTTTTGTAACAGTTTTAATAAAAGTAACAAAGAAAAAGTCCACTAATCCATTGATCAATAAATTTATGAACAACCCTAAGGCCCTGTTCACACTGAGGTTTTTTTATGAGTTTTTCGGCGCAGAAACCGCTCCGCAAAACTCGTCAAAAACCGCCCAAAAATGTCTCCCATTGATTTCAATGGGAGTTGGACGAGCTTTTTTACCGTGAGCAAAAAAAACGCATCGACAAAACAGATAAAAACAAGGGGACATATACAAAAACCACCGAAAAAGGCCATACTTACAAATGGACGCAGCCAGGTCAGAAATGCTGATGAAGGAGAGTGAGCAGGTGCTTTAAATAATAATAGCCACTCCCAATAGTCTTGAGGGGAGTGGTGTGCGTGGTGCATGGGATGTGTATTAAGAAATAATAAATGAATAGTGTGTGTGCAAGTGTAATACTATAAGTGAAATATAGGGGGCAGTAATGAGAAGTGCCTCAATATAAATAAATGGATAATGGGGTGCAAGTGTGTGAGACGTGGAGGGATAGTGTGTACGTCATGAGGCACAACGTGTATAGCCAGGTAGAAGCCTATTTGTGACACCTTGATAGTTCATAGAGCGGGCTACCCTGCTTGATATGCCAAACAACAACACACCATGGTCTCCCAGCATCAAAGACCCGGCTGTGTCCAAGAGAAGCGAATATAAGTAGTAATGAAAAATAACTGGGGTATTAGTGATCATTTTGGCCAAAAGGACGCAAGCTCGCAATCCACGACAAGGATCCCCAGACTTGCGAGTCCCTAACTGGAACTGAATGTTCCTGATGCACCGACAAAACAGATAAAAACAAGGGGACATATACAAAAAACACAGAAAAAGGCCATACTTACAAATGGACACAGCCAGGTCAGAAACGCTGATGAAGGAGTGTGAGCAAGTGCTTTAAATAATAATAGCCACTCCCACTAGTCTTGAAGGGAGTGGTGTCTGTGGTGCATGGGATGTGTAGTAAGAAATAATAAATGAATAGTGTGTGTGCAAGTGTAATACTATAAGTGAAATATAGGGGGCAGTAATGAGAAGTGCCTCAATAGAAATGGACCTGGCTGTGTCCATTTGTAAGTATGGCCTTTTTCAGTGTTTTTTTTAAAAAAAACGCATCGCGGTAAAAAGAAGCAACATGAACTATCTTGAGGCGGTTTCCACCCCCAAAACCCCATTTCAATCAGTCAGAAGGGTAAAAAATACACCTCGACGAGTGTTTTGGCGGGTTTTTGTCAAACCACTGTGCAAAAAACGTCTGGAGCAGTTTTTGCAGGAGGAATTTTCCTCCTGCAAAAAACTCAGTGTGAACACAGCCTAACAATGAATCAATGTATTTAGAATTTACAGACGTGTAAAATATATGAAGAGATTTATATAAGTATATGTGTGTATACATATATATTACATGTACGTATATATCTATATGATGTTATAGATATATAACATCCCTAATTATTAATTTTTAGTATTAAAGAGGCTCTGTCACCAGATTTTGCAACCCCTATCTCCTATTGCAGCAGATCGGCGCTGCAATGTAGATAAGAGTAACGTTTTTTGTTTTTTTTTAAAACGAGCATTTTTGGCACAGTTATGACCATTTTTATATTTATGCAAATGAGGCTTTCTAAAGTACAACTGGGCGTGTTTAAAGTTATGTACAAGTGGGCGTGTATTGTGTATGTACATCTGGGCGTTTTTACTTCTTTTACTAGCTGGGCGTTGTGACTAGAAGTGTATGATGCTGACGAATCAGCATCATCCACTTCTCTTCGTTAACACCCAGCTTCTGGCAGTGCACAGACACAGCGTGTTCGAGAGATCACGCTGTGACGTCACTTCCCCAGGTCCTGCATCGTGTCGGACGAGCGAGAAAACATCGGCACCAGAGGCTACATTTGATTCTGCAGCAGCATCGGCGTTTGCAGGTAAGTCGATGTAGCTACTTACCTGCAAACGCTGATGCTGCTGCTGAATCAACTGTAGCCTCTGGAGCCGATGTGTCCTCGCTCGTCCGACACGATGCAGGACCTGGGGCAGGAAGTGAGTGACGTCACAGCGTGATCTCTCGAGAACACGCTGTGTGTCTGTGCACTGCCAGAAGCTGGGCGTTGTGAAGAGAAGTGGATGATACTATTTCGGACACTGGTGCTTCTTTTGGGGATTGTACTATTGTTGTGCCCAGGATATATGCTGGTTCCAGACAAATATTGTTACAAACACTGAGATATATCTATCATAATGACTTTTTAATTTTCACGGTGGGGCTCATTTCACAGTGGTGTGTTACCCCTGTTTTTAAAACGAGTTACTATTAAAAGGTATATTTTACTCAGTTGTCACTTCAGTGAACCCTTTAATTTTTTCATATTGTGGGAGCACAATTATATTTATATCAATTTATACAGTGAATTTATATTTAGTCCATACAGTTAATAATTTCATTATATCTGGGTATGGCAGCCTTTGCACTCTCTGATTTAAACACAGAAGGGTGGATGAGTGAGGCAAAAAGTGTATTTTCTGAATGTGAACTGGTGTATACAGCATCTCTCAAATCTACCTTTAAAAACCTTAATAGATTGCATAAGGATTACACTAGAAGTTGGTGGGAGATTCAGAGTCTGGAAAACTATTTAAAAAACAATATAGTTCCCAGAGGCCTTAGGGTCCCCATTGTTCCAGCATCAAGATTAAAAACCACTAATATAAAAGAAAGGTGGGAACAGGAGATCACAGGGAGTTCACTTAGGCTGATGCAGATTTTGCAACCCCTATCTGCTATTGCAGCAGATAGGCGCTGCAATGTAGATTACAGTAACGTTTTTATTTTAAAAAAACAAGCATTTTTGGCCAAGTTATGACCATTTTTGTAATTATGCAAATGAGGCTTGCAAAAGTCCAAGTGGGTGTGTTTAAAAGTAAAAGTCCAAGTGGGCGTGTATTAGGTGCGTACATCGGGGCGTTTTTAATACTTTTACTAGCTGGGCGCTGTGAAGAGAAGTAACATCCTCTTCTCTTCAGAACGCCCAGCTTGTGACAGTGCAGATCTGTGACGTCACTCACAGGTCCTGCATCGTGACAGCCACATCGGCAGCAGAGGCTACAGTTGATTCTGCAGCAGCATCAGCGTTTGCAGGTAAGATCGACTTACCTGCAAACGCTGATGCTGCTGCAGAATCAACTGTAGCCTCTGGTGCCGATGTGGCCGTCACGATGCAGGACCTGTGAGTGACGTCACAGATCTGCACTGTCACAAGCTGGGCGTTCTGAAGAGAAGAGGATGTTACTTCTCATCAGAGCGCCCAGCTAGTGAAAGTATTAAAAACGCCCCGATGTACGCACATAATACACACCCACTTGGACTTTTACTTTTAAACACACCCACTTGGACTTTTGCAAGCCTCATTTGCATAACTACAAAAATGGTCATAACTTGGCCAAAAATGCTCGTTTTTTTAAAATAAAAACGTTACTGTAATCTACATTGCAGCGCCTATCTGCTGCAATAGCAGATAGGGGTTGCAAAATCTGGTGACAGAGCCTCTTTAATACCCAACAACAGCAATATCAACAGACCAATAGGGGGCCGAGGGAATCTGACCCTTCCACATCAGAGAGTGAAACAACAGACTCTGAAAGAGTGGGCCCTTTCTTTGGCGGTAGTGGTGGGAAACAAAAATATAGGGGAGGAGCTAGAGGTAGAAATAGAGGCCGTGCTAGAGCCTCTTCTAATAGTGGCAATAATTTTTTAGCCAACAATCCCCCCATTTCCCGCTACATGCTGAGGGGACAAAAGGATTAGTGAAGGGAAGTAATATGGATAGGCTACAAATCATAATCCTATCTGAATACACATTGAGTGCATCAGAGAGTACATTATTAGAAAAGGGACTTTCCTTTGTCCCCACAGTTAAATTTGACTCATTTTCTTGGATAAAGGATCTCAATTTATTTGCTCGTAAGCTCAAATGGATCAAATTCTTCAAACACCATAATAGAAAAAAATGCATGGAATTGGGGCTAGAAGAATCTGATATGGAAGGCCTTGTGGCCTTAGAGGGGTTACTAGAGGAATCTGGTAGAACCCCAGGTCTAGGTCCTTTCACCAACCTAAAAATGAAGAGTAGAAAGTTGCCACCTATAGGAGATTTTACCAATGTGGATTTATTTGTGGAGATGGTGGGAGATGAGATCAAAAATCTTAGTCAGGATATTAGGGGCATAGATAACAACTTGTCTTGGTCCGAACGAGTAGCTCTGACCACTTTAGAGAAAAAACAAAATATTGTTCTAAAGGCATCTGATAAAGGTGGGAACATCGTGGTCATGAGTAGGGATGATTATAAAAAAATGTGTGAGGACATTTTACTCAACCCTGACTGTTACACCATTTTAAAGGACAACCCCACAGCACTATTCAAGAAGGAATTGCTGGGCATTCTGAGTGATGCAAAGAGCAGATCTTTGATTAGTGCGAGTGAGTTTGGGTTCCTGTTCCCACAATTTCCTATCATGGCGTGTTTTTATAGCCTGCCCAAAATCCACAAAGGGTATCCCCCCTTACGTGGCAGACCCATTGTTTCAGGCATTAATAATTAAACTCAAAATGTGAGTACATATGTTGATCAGGTGTTGCGCCCTTTTGTCTTGAGTCTCACATCATATGTACGTGACACTATGGATGTCTTGAAACAGATTGACGGTATTTCTTTAGAGAAAGACACACTCCTGGCTAGCCTGGATGTTGAGGCGTTGTATTCATCCATACCTCACAAATTGGGTTATAAGGCGATTGAGTACTTCCTTGGATCAAGAGGCACTCAGTTTGCAGCCCATAACCAGTTTGTTTTGCAGTTATTACAATTTGTTCTTGAAAAAAATATATTTATCTTTGAAGACAAGATCTTTCATCAGCAATGTGGCACTGCAATGGGGAGTCCTGCTGCTCCCACCTATGCAAATTTATTTCTTGGCTGGTGGGAGGAGACAATTGTCTTTGGGGACAACTTTGCCAAATGGACTTCATCCGTTGGATTATGGATTAGATATATTGATGACGTGCTGCTTCTCTGGAACTCTACAGCAGAGGAGTTCCATAGTTTTGTAGCAGCCCTCAATACAAATGATGTAGGGCTAAAGTTCACATGTGAGATCAGTGAAAAAGAATTGTCTTTTCTGGATTTGAAAATTATAAAAACAGAAGAAGGCACAATTCGTACCAAGGTACACCGGAAAGAAACAGCAACCAATAGTTTCTTGCAATGGAATAGCTGTCATCCTTATCCCCTCAAACGTGGCATTCCGAAAGGCCAATTTATGAGAGTACGTAGGAATTGTAGCTCTATGGGTGATTTTGAGTGCCAGGCCCAGGAACTCAAAACAAGATTGAAGGATAGAGGTTTCCCCAAGAGTGTAATTAGGAAGGCCTATGAGGGAGCAAGGGACGCAGACAGGCAATGTCTCCTGGTTCCTAAAAAACGTAAAGAAGAACAAGTTACGAGACTCATAGGCACCTATGATTCTAAACAAAATGATATTATGCAGATCCTGAAAAGGTACTCGCGTATTCTCAGTTCTGATATAGATTTGGTAGATCAGATCACACAGTGGCCTTCTGTCACGTATCGGAGAGGGAAAAACATTAGGGACAGAGTCATGCACAGTTGTTTTGACCCCATTACACCTAGGGGTACGTGGCTGGATAGACAAATTCCAGGCACTTTTAGATGTGGTAGCTGTAAAGCGTGTGATTTCATTCTCAAAGGGAACAGCTTCACCAGTGTTGCAACACAGGAAAAATACAACATTCGGGATTTTGTCAATTGCAAAACAGCGGGGGTGGTTTACCTTATTACATGCCCATGCCCCCTAAATTATGTGGGCAAAACAGCACGACAATTTCGACGCCGGATAAGGGAGCATGTTGGAGATATTATCCATGTTAGGGACACCCCAATATCTAAGCATGTGCATGCTAAACACCAAGGCCATGCAGCATGTTTAAAATTTCAAGCAATTGAACTCATTAGACCCCCAAAAAGAGGAGGTGACTGGGACAACCTAATTCTACGCAAAGAAGCCCAATGGATCCATAGACTGGCATGCATACAACCAGCGGGTTTAAACGAGCAGACTAATTATACGTGTTTTATTTAATATGCAATACCATTCCCCTTAAGGTGGCCAAATTTCACCTTGGGTTGCCTTTGTGGGTGGGTGGGTTCCATTTGCATAGTGCACTATGTTCGATATGGCCATATTGGCCAGCCAACATATAAAGAGATCTTTTGTCGTTTTTTCAAATGGGAGGGACTCAATAATCTTGTCCACCTAATATGTGTTTATTAACCTAAGAGTTGCTTTGTGAGGTAGTCCACTTGTGGTGGGTAACTGTCCCGCAAGACATACTTACAAAATTAATTATCGTTTTGCGCTCACCTTCCTCTTGCTTGGCAGTCCGGGCGACACGTCCTTGGCTTCTACTGCGCCTGCGCGTTCGGCATGATGCGGTCGATGATGACCCCTGGCTGTCAGCTGACGGCGGGGGGTCACATGGGCAGGTGTCACGAATCGAGAGGGTGTTGTGATTGGTCAGTTCAGGTATCGCCGCCAAATACGAGGGGTGGAGTTTAGGTGTTTATAGTAACCCAGCGCCTGCAATGAAGTATGCCGTTGACATCGATACGTGCATCTTCCCGTGACGCACAGCAGAATATCTGCTGTTGAATACTATTATCGCTGGTGATGAGGCCAGAGTTACCAAGATACGGACCCCTGAGGATGAGTATCTGAAACGCGTAGGGTCGTTTATTGTATATGGAATGTCTGCATAGGGGACAGGAACATTGTGTTACACCCAGCGCTAGTAGATCCGGTGATTTATTTCGGACACTGGTGCTTCTTTTGGGGATTGTACTATTGTTGTGCCCAGGATATATGCTGGTTCCAGACAAATATTGTTACAAACACTGAGATATATCTATCATAATGACTCAGTGTTTTCTGTTTAATACATTTTTTAATTTTCACGGTGGGGCTCATTTCACAGTGGTGTGTTACCCCTGTTTTTAAAACGAGTTACTATTAAAAGGTATATTTTACTCAGTTGTCACTTCAGTGAACCCTTTAATTTTTTCATATTGTGGGAGCACAATTATATTTATATCAATTTATACAGTGAATTCATCATACACTTCTAGTCACAACGCCCAGCTAGTAAAAGAAGTAAAAACGCCCAGATGTACATACACAATACACGCCCACTTGTACATTAGAAAGCCTCATTTGCATAAATATAAAAATGGTCATAACTTGGCCAAAAATGCTCATTTAAAAAAACAAAAAAAACTTTACCCTTATCTACATTGCAGCGCCGATCTGCTGCATAGGAGATAGGGGTTGCAAAATCTGGTGACAGAGCCTCTTTAACAAATTTCAAATATATGTCTATATATAATACGTGTGTGTGTGTATATATATATATATATATATATATATATATATTCAAACAGAGAAAGCAGCAGCACTCAATCTCAGTAAGAGAAAACTTACATATGTGAACGGGTGCCAGCAAACAGTCCAGATCCTAGGACTGTATCAATATTCAGGTGAAAAAAATCTTGCAGCACTCCAACAGGATGAATGAAAAAAACTGTGATTTATTCAAGCCAACATACAGAGGTGCGACGTTTCAGTCCAACATTAGGACTTTTTTCAAGCATAATGGTGTGTACAACAGTCATGGTTTATATAGTGTGCATCAAATACAAGCAATCAAGCTCATTACAATAGTATCAAAAATACAAACAGCATTTAGTTACATGTAAAACAAAAGTTACGTTATCAAAAAATAAAACATTGATACAGAAAGTGACAAGTGACATATTAAAAACATCTAAAAAAATCAATATATTAGAACGACTAAATATAGACCTAATTACAATTTAATCAAATATTCAACAAGATGTGTATCAAGTTACGGCTCTCAGACCACTGACCAATCAAAAGACTGATATTTAATTTATGCAAAGGGTTCGTATGTGTTTGACTCAAGTCCTCCCTATAAGGCATTTATTGTTAGCAGGTGCGCATACGTCAGGCTGACAGCACCAGGAAGTGACGTCTATAGTATGTTGCCTGGTTACAGGTAATCAACAAACTCCTGACGCCATTGTGCACACATTCAACTAGCGAGAACCGGAAAAAAGTTCCGGAACACGTTGCCAAGTGACAGGTAACAATCAATATTATTGTAAATAGCTTATCAAGCAAAATTTTTCACAAATACATATAAACACAAAATAAATCGAACCACGGAATGACAGAATTGATAAATATTCAGGACATATATATGTCCGAAGATGTCCAGGATCAGTATCAAGAAAAGGTAAAAAACCTGTATATACAAATGTATATGTATGAAAGGGAAGCAGCAACAAAAGCGAAGTGCAGCAAATAAATCCATTCATAAAAATGTAATAGAAATTCTATATAATCGATGCCAGTTTTAAGGTATATTAAACTGCGGATAAAGGATTCACACGAAAGGGGAGGGATCAGGGTCACAGTTATGTGCTCCATGAAAACCTACACCAAGGTTAGTACAGCGACAGTATCACACTCTTGTGTGCCAAGTCGAAACACAATAACCAGCAATCATGTATCGAACCCATGAGACCTCCACAGTAGCTTATTAGATCAGTCAGTTTATACACTAATATTTAAATTATTGTTGCGCCCCTTTCACATACATTTAAATAAATATTTTCCAAAACATTAATACATGAAAACTATTCACAGGACATCAAAATTTGAATATCCAATTTCAATCTTCCATTTATTCTTGGTCAATTTTGTATCTTGTGGTCTGAAGTGGTCTACATTCACCTTGTGATCTAAAAAATAAAAAAAATAAAGTGTCAAAGATCAAGGTATATATATATACATCTCATATAAAAAATACAAAACCCCAAAAAATATAATAATAATAGACAAAAGAAAAACATTGCTAGAGGATGAATGCAGATGTCAGAGATTAGTCTCAGAGAGTAGCCCTAGCGACATTAAATTCAACATTGAGACCTTTCGTTCTCAATGTTTCCATAAGGAAAATCCACTTTAATTCACATTTATGTAGTAATACATTCCTATCACCCCCACTCTGGGGAAGTGGAATATGTTCCAAAATCATAAATTTTAAATCTCTTTTGGTATGTCCTAGTTAAAAAAAATGTTTCGCTACAGGCAAATCTCGTTTATGTTTCCTAATGGAATACCGATGGTTATTCAACCTAGTTTTGAAGTCGCAGGTGGTTTCACCAACATATAATAACTGGCAGGGGCACCATAACACGTAAATTATCCAATCAGAATCGCACGTATGTATATATATATATATATATATATATATATATACACACACACAGTATATAAATATATATATGATTTTATATATATATATATATATATATATACATACACACACACACACACACACACACACACACACACACACACACACACACACACACACACACACACACACATTATAAGCCCTAATTGATTACTAACTAATTAATTGTCCTAGTCTGAGTACTAACTACCTAAACTATAACTAGCTGCCTACACTAAACTATCTATGTGGAGGTGTTTTTTGTGTTTTTTACAGTCAGTGTGTCTTTATACGAGACACACAGCAGCTGCTCGGCACAGTGCCTCTTCTCCCCCACTGTCTCAGAACGATCTGACAGGGAGGGAGGAGAAACATTGTAACAAACCGCACAAAAAGTTTGTTGCTGCAACAAACTTTGCTGTGAACCCCATGATAGCTTTATCATGGTGATCACGTCATCAGGACCGACACCAATCCGGTCCTGATGTCTTCTCTCAGCACTTAGGCTGCTAGTAGCAGCGTGTGCTGAGAGATTCAGAGCACAGGGAGAGCGCTGTGCACTCTGTTCTGGCACCACGTGAATTAACGGGCTGCAGGAGGAAAGCCCAGCACGGCAGCCCGTTAATCTACGTGGGCTGGTCGTGAAGGGGTTAAACATTATTTTAACTTTTTTAGATACAGCTGCTTTGTATCATGGATACACAGCAGGTGTATCTTGCGCTGAAACCTGAATCCGTCAGGTCAGCAGGACTGACGAGTTCAGTGACAGCAGGTCCTGCGTGATCCACCTGTTATTGATCATATATAAGTTATGAACATAGATGTGATCAATAATAGCTCGATCCTGCCTGTCAGAGACACGCAGAACGCGCTCTCACTGAACTTGTCAGTCCCGCTGATCAGACGGATTCAGGTCTCAGCGCAAGATACAGCTGCTGTGTATCCAAGATAAAAAGCAGCTGTATCTGAAGAAGTAAAAATAATTTTTAATACAAAGTAATTATAAAGTTACAAAAATTTGTTTTCGAAAGTTTACATAGCCTTTAATGGTGTGCAACTGTGCAGTGACGAGGATCTAAGGAGCTCAGGTACCTCAGCGGCGTTCTTCTCTCTACCGTCGTCCCCCGCTCTGAGTTGGCCACCTATCAGCCCAAGGCTGCATGCTCCTTCCCAGTCGGTGGAACATATGTGGCTGTGATATGGGTCCTACTAAAGGCCCTCGTGACGCGAGGCCCACATAGCACGTTTTGAAAAAAGACAGGCTTGTGGCCCAACAAAAAATGACTAACTCAGTACAGGCATTGGAGGGAAGGGTGTTGCCCTTGGAGCAACACAATATGTCTCTGACTATCGACCTCCATTATCTCTCCTCCATGCTAGCATCTCACTCCTCTCAATTAGAGGACCTTACTATGCATGTTGACGACCTGGAGAACAGGAGTCGTTGAAACAACTTAAAACTGTGTGGTCTTCCTAAATCCATCTCCATAATGCTGTGGTAGCCGTCTTTAACAAACTTCATAACCGGCCAGAGGATACAGCTGGTTAAGGAGATTGACAGGGTGGCCGGGCCAAGATCCTGTGACTCTAATCATCTATAAAATGTTTTTTGCCGAGTGCATTTCTATAAGCAAAAGGAGAATATCTTTAAAAAGGACATGGGCACAGTCCCTCGCAATGGCTCTGATATATAAATATTACCAGATATCTCACACTTTACATTCGTAGAGTGGTGAAACCATTGCTGGAAGAAGCTAGAGAGGTAGGGGCTATGTATCATTGAGGCCACCCCTTTTAACATCATTCTCAGGAAAAAATTGCTACTGGTTTGCAGTGAAGACCCCTCAAGGATCTGGGGGATACTTTCCAATCGCAACGCATCATTGGATAAATTTTTGCAATGGACTGTGTTGAGATTTCCCTTCTACCATCCAGAGGGTAACAAGCTTTTATCTTCTTCAAAAGGCCTTCTTTCTAAAGTTTATTTTTGCAACCATCGCTCATCATTTGAAGGCTTCCCGTTGGGCAAAGTTGTACTTTCTGTTTTCCCTTTGCAGTTTACCTGTGAATCCCCACATATCACATCACTGGACAACATCTCACTCTTTTGGATAAAAGAGGGTCTGTAATTTTCTAACATTGTTGCCTGTTTACACTGCACATGTCTGAGGTTTCCTAGTAGACATTCTCTTCTTGAGTAAGTGAGTGAGTTGTCACAGTGTTGAAGCTTTTCCTCCCAAACCATTAATGTCTCCTCCTGGCAATATCATATCTGTTCTTAGCTTTATAGTACGACATGTAAGTTCAGAGGCGTTTTGCCTACATTTTAATTTTACACTTCCCCACTTCGGGTCCTGTGTTTTCGTGTTCTTCCCTGGAACACGCAAACCAGTGCTATTGAGAATTTGACGCCTCCTTTTAGATGGCTACAGTGAGAATGTTATGCCCGCGGACATGTCCCACTTACCTGCAGCCGCGACCGCAGAACTATACCTTTATGTCGGCATCTGCCTCCTCAGAGACACCGACACACATGGCTGCAGTGCTCTCCTGTGTCCTGTGTGGTGCGCGCGCACCTGTCTAAAGTTTCCCATTTAACCCAGTAACACCCTGGACTTTAAAAAGGGCACTGTCCTTCCTCTCCTTGCCTGAGCATTGTTTGTATTCCTCTTTTCATCTGTGCAAATGGTCTCTTAGTTATATCATGCTCCCAGTGTTCCCGTATCCTGCTTCCCGTATCCTGTATCCTGTTGCTGTGTTTGTTCCTGAGCCTAAGCCTATTTTTTGGAGTCGTGTGTGCCTCATCTGCCACATCTGTTGCCATCTGCCACGTCTGTTGCCATCTGCCATGTCTGTTGCCATCTGCCACGTCCTGTGTCATCTGCCACATCCGGTGTCATCTGCCACGTCCATTGTCATCTGCTGTGCCAAGCATCATCTGTGCCTGCTTCACCACGTGTTTGCTACTTCGAGTATCTGCCCGATCATCTACCCAGGTATTCATATCTGAGAGACTGTTATTGACTGTTGTTTGGCCAGCTGCTTCTCCGCTATGGCGGAGCGGCGTAGTGGGTCCACATACCCTGCAGCTGTGACAGAGAGTACACCCGTTGCTCTTCTCTCCCTCTTTGCACAGTGTTTGTCTTCCTCATTGCTTAAGGCTGAATGTTCCGGAAAATTGTCTTCCATCCTACATCTCCTCTGGAAGTAATGGGTGCAGGTGGCATTTATACAGGAGACTCCCTTTCTTTCTGATCAGATTCCCTTGCCCTCTAATCACAGAAATCCTGATGTGTACCATAGCACCTAATTAGATTCTAAAACAAAGGGTGTGATGGAGAGGGCAGGTGTTGTGTCCGCAGTCGCTGACCGCCGGCACACTGTACTTACCGCACTCTCCTGCCTCTAGGGTGCGCGCGCTCGTCCCTGGTCTTTAATGGCCAGCGCGCGCACCAACAAAATGTTCCCTAATTTTTCCCCTTACATCCCCAATATAAAGGGCTCTGCTCTTCCACTCCTGGTCTGAGCATTGTTGTTGTATTTCCATGTTTGTCTAGTAAATGGTCCCTTAGTTGTATCCTGCTCCCAGTGTTCCCGTATCCTGCTTCCTGTATCCTGTGTTTGTTCCTGAACCTAAGCCTATTGTTGGAGTCGTGTGTGTAATGTCGGGGTAGGGAGACAGACAGATGAGCCCTAATCTACCAGCCACTCAGTCCCTGCCTACTTGCACGGCCCGTCCTAGGCGACGGCGTACAACTGGGCGACGGTCCCTACGCTCAATAAGTGCACGACAGACAAACAGACAAGGGTACACAGAAGCTAAGGGAAATGGGACACTTGCCCACGGCAACACCGTGAGCAACAAGAGTAGTGAACGAGCCGAGTCAAACCAGGAGTGTAAGGACCTCAATGACCTTGTACGGCCCTGTATACCGCGGAGCTAATTTTTTGGACGGAACTTTAAGACGCTAATTTTTTTAAGATAGCCACACCAGATCCCCGACCACAAACAAGGGGTTAGCAGAACGTCTTCTATCTGCCTGAGTCTTTTGTTTGCTCTGGGATGCCTCTAGGTTCTTCTGAACCTGGGCCCAGACTGTGCACAATTCCCGATGAACTACATCTACCTCGGGATTGTTGGAACCACCAGGTGAAACGGAGGAGAACCGTGCATTAAACCCAAAATTACAGAAAAATGGTGGAGACCCCTGACGAGTTACTGACCCGGTTATTAAGGGAAAATTCGGCAAGGGGAATGAAGGAGACCCAATCATATTGACAGTCGGAGATAAAACACCTTAAATATTGTTCTAGAGACTGATTAGTCCTCTCAGTTTGGCCATTAGTTTCAGGATGGAAGGTCGAGGAGAAGGACAGATCAATCTCCAACTTTTTACAGAAAGCGTCTCCAAAACAATGAAACAAATTGTACCCCTCTGTCAGAAACAATATTGACAGGAACCCCATGGAGACGCAGGATGTGTTTGACAAACAAGGTAGCTAACGTCTTGGCATTGGGTAGTTTCTTGAGGGGCACAAAGTGGCACATCTTACTGAAGCGGTCTACTACAACCCACACCACCGACTTGCCTTGAGATGGAGGCAGATCGGTGATAAAATCCATGGAAACATGGATCCAAGGTCTCTGGGGAATGGGCAAAGAACATAGTAAGCCCGCTGGTCGGGACCTGGGAGTCTTGGACCTAGCACAAATTTCACAAGCAGCGACGTAGGCCTTAACGTCTTTAGGCAACCCAGGCCACCAATAGTTTCTGGCAATGAGGTGCTTGGTACCCAGGATGCCTGAGTGGCCAGATAGTGCAGAGTTATGATTTTCCCTGAGTACCCTTAGCCGGAATTGCAGGGGAACAAACAGCTTGTTCTCAGGAAGGTTCCCGGGAGCTGAACCTTGATCAGCCGCAATTTCGGAGACTAAGTCAGAATCAACAGAGGATATGATTATACCTGGGGGCAAAACACAAGCAGGATCTTCCTCCGAAGGAGGGCTGGCCATGAAGCTACGCGACAGTGCATCAGCATTAATATTTTTAGACCCAGCCCTATAGGTGACCACAAAGTTAAATCTAGTAAAAAACAACGCCCATCGAGCTTGTCTCTGGTTTAGCCTCCGGGCAGATTCTAGGAAAACCAGATTATTTTGGTCGGTAAGGACAGTTACCTGGTGCCTAGCCCCCTCCAAGAAGTGGCGCCACTCTTCAAATGACCATTTAATGGCTAAGAGTTCGCGGTTGCCCACGTCATAGTTACTCTCAGTGGGCGAGAACTTCCTGGAGAAGTAGGCACAGGGACGGAGATGGGTGAGGGACCTGGTACCCTGAGACAAGACAGCACCCACTCCCACCTCAGAGGCGTCAACCTCCACGATGAATGGCTCCATTTGGTTAGGCTGAATCAGCACTGGGGCAAAGATAAAGCACTTCTTAAGGATATCAAAAGCCTGGACCGCCTCCGGAGGCCAGTGGAGGAGATCAGCACCTTTGCGAGTAAGATCCGTAAGAGGCTTAGCGATGACCGAGAAGTTAGCAATAAATCTCCTATCCAAGTGGTTAAAAGGTCAGTCATGGCAGCAAGGTGTCAACTGTAATACAAAGCTGCCACCTACAGCATATGGTGCGGGCTTTCATTATTTAATTTTTTCAAATAGTTTACCATAAAAAATCCCCCTCCAAAAAATTGATAAAAATGTATCAAAAAGTTATATGTACCCGAAAATAGTACCAAAAATAGCTTTATCCTGTCATAAATATAAAAATACAAGTCCTTATACGGCTACGTTAATGGAAAAATAAAAAAGTTATAGATCTCGGCACAAATCACAGCACAAATCTCTTTCAGGGCTTAATAAGAGGGCCAACAATGCAGACCTGGGGGGCTTCGTTAGGCCCCCGCCTGCTAAAATAACCCATCGGTAGGGCTGGGCGGTCATGAGCTAAATAAAAATCACGATTAATTGAACATGTAACCTTGATTAAAACTAGTAAACAATTTTTAGGTCACACCACTTTTTGCATGCCACAGCCCCATATTTGTATGCCACACCCTTGAATTAATATAGATCCCCTGAGTCTGTTGTATACTACTGTATATAATATATTCCCTGACCCTGACGCTCACATAGGATAATATCCCGATAGATGCTCCCACATAGTATAATGCCCCCATAGCTGGCCCCACACAGTATAATGCCGCCATAACTGCTCCCATTCAGTATAATGCCGCCATACAGTCCCAATAGTGCCTAATAAAAATAATAAAATACATACTCAGCTAACCCCGTTCCAACAATAAGTGGAGATCTCTCTGCTCCTTCGGACAATGCCCGCCTTAACCAGCCATCATCCTTGTATATTACCCCATCATCCCTGCATATTACCCCCCCATAAACTCTGTATATAACCTGAGGACGCAGATACAGTTAAAAATGGGAAAAAAACTAAATGCGCAAGTTTATCTCGGTTATTTGTGCTGAATTTCAGTTTGTTTTTTTTCTGATTAATTGCCCAGCCCTACCCATCGGTACCCTGCAATTGCATCACGGGGTGCAATGAAGTAACAGAGGCGCACCTCTGTCTAATGGCTTAGATGCCACGTTCGCTATTGTCCACAGCATCTAATCAGTTAAATGGTCGGTAATATACAGCTCACACCCGCAGCGTATGGAGCGGGTTTAGCTCATGAGCCTGCCCCATACACCTCATGAGCCTGCCCCATACACCCCTCGGCCCCTCCCGACTATAACATACATGATGTACATCATATGTCGGGAAAGGTTTAAATTGATCAACATTAAGCAAGTCTTGAAAGATTTGATACAAATGATCGTCATAAACTGTTCTTTTTTCTCTGTCACAGATAGTAGTATAGCGGCACTTTCATTATGGGGAACAGGCCACATCATCCAGATGTTCTTTCCTCTGCTCCTATTCTCTTGATCCTCTATAGCTAGTAAAGCAGTTTTAATATGGGCTCTTTGAACTTGCAAGCTCTGTGTATTGTAGGAATTCATTATGTGCCTTTGTTAGCATTTGATTTTGTTACAGTAGCTCTGCACATCAGATTTACTATGCTATACATCAGCTTTACTATCAAAGTGCTCCCTGAGTAGAGGTGTATTCGATTGTGATATGAGCTGACGGAGAAAGCCACTGGATATAGGAGCAGTATCAATCTCCTCTCCTGATTCAGACTGACCTACTGCGCTTTTAGCATCTGAGTCTGCTACGAGGCTGCGGGATTGTCTTGTTTCGGGCGCTATCTTGGGGCTACATGCTGCAGCAGCCGCCGGTTTTTTGTTGCCTGAATTTGTTCCTGGATTTCAGGGTCTTTGAGGATTCCCTATGTTTGTATTTCCCGGTTTTCACCATTTTATCTCATAAGTAAGCCAGCTTCTCCGTGCGCGCCTATGCTCAGTCCCTGAGGATAGAATACTTTATTGACATATTGGCAGGAATTGGACCAAGAAACTCCTGGCAGCAGGTCTGCTCATTGAGCCATCTAAAATGCTGGACGATCTGTTGACTAGTTTTTCTTGACTTTTGCCTCTCTGGATTCTCATATAGGTGTGATTGTCAGGTGTGCAAATAATTTTGGCCATATAGTGTATATAACAACTAATACATCTTGTATAACCACATTTAGCATTTGCTCTTCTGGCATAACCAAGTGGATTCTCAAGGCAACATATCACACAAATAAAGCTTAGGGATAGCAATTGTCTCTAAGTATTTATTCAGGAGGAGACATTGAGTCTTTTCGCCATTTCACCACTGAAAAAGTATATATATGTGTAATACTACTACTTTCCCAAGATGAACAATATATACTAAAATCCAGTTACAAAAGGCCATCTAGTAACAATATTATAACTGTTAAAATTATTCATTCACACTGGTATTTCATGGCCAACACAAATACAACAAATACAACAAAATAAATTATTTCTAACATTTTGTAAGCACATAAAGCAATGTAAACGGAATTTGTCAGTTTAACCGAGAGCTGCAGATCAGCAGCATTCTAGTGTCATCTTTTTAATGTAGCACAAACATTATTCCTGCTCCACCTGATCTCATGGGAAGTGAAAAGTGGTGTATCCAATTAACTGAACAGCAAAGAACATAAAGGCCTGGTAAGTGACAAAATTATAAATCTGTTGTAACAACGTGTGTTTTCTGATTAAACTCTGTTCTTGGCAGTACCCGGCAATCATGTTCACCCCGTATTGGTAGTATAATTGCTTGTGTCAAAGCTGAGAGTCTTTGGCGTAAAGACGAATTATAATTGTAATTTAGGTGGAGATTCTGTATTTTAGCCTGCCTTTCTTTAGGCACACTGCATCACATTAGAATTGTTGAACTTGGCTTGGATAGAAATACTTAGTCAAGCCCTAAAGGCCTTTAGTTTAATAGTATATGAAAATCTAATAGCCCCCAAATCACAAGCACTGAAGTTAAAAAATACAATTTAAAAATACAAAGCAAACCGCACGGTTCCAATGCTACTGTGTTGTACACCATTTAAAGTTCTCATTCCTCCAGGGTAATGCATTTTAACTTCTACTATTGCTTGATTACAATTGTAACACCGTGTGTTGAAATTGATCTTTCTGACATCTTAGAGAAAATGAACTTGTTTCCTTTAGGAAATATTACAACTCTTAAAAAATATACGTTAAGCCTATTATGACTGCTTAACATGACTGCTGAGATTGTGTAAATGTGAATACACGTTTTTCTATAAATATATTCTTTATATTTAGTTTAATATACAACATTCTACAAAACATGTTATATGTCTTTATTTTATTGCTGGATTTGGTATTAATATGGCCATATATTACCTGGAACACTATAATACAAGCATTGTATTTTTGAATGCAAATATGTTTAGTTAGGCTTTGTTCACACCTCTGTTAAGCAGTTTCTGATAGGAATTCTGGTATTTTTTACAGCAAAAAAACGCAGTTTACAGAACTATTCTTGCCATCAAATATGTCACACATATATATATATATATATATATATATATATATATATATATATATATATATATATTACATTACAATAAAAAGTGTCTGTACATGAACATGATTTTGTTTTCAGGTCCAAAATTCTGCTGTTTATTTTCATAATATATCTTTATAGATGTCGGAGCTATAGAGGTATAGAGGTAAGGCTCTCTGCACATCACGTTATACTGTCTTCGTCGGAGGTATATGTATCCCACTGTATAGGCATACAATCATGAGGGTGCCCTGTTCAGGATTATTTTGTCACCACTTTCATACTACCCCCATAGGAAAAAAATACACCCAGGGAGAATTTTTTCAGAAATCGCTATTTATTTATATATATATATATATATATATATATATATATATATATATATATATATTGTACACACACACACACGCGCACACACACACGCGCACACGCAAACACACACGCACACACACGCACACACACACCCGCGCGCACACACACACACACACAATGCTATCTAGTGTACACACATATAATTGTGATTGTGATTGTTATAAATACTGATTGTACTCACATATAATATCGCTATATGCTATACTCACATATAATACTGATACATACTGCTTTCACATATCATATAGCTATATACTGTACACACATAAAATTACTATATACTGTACACACACACACACACACACACACACAATAATCTTGTCTACACACATATAATATCACTATATACTGACTGTACTCACATATAATATCTTTATATACTGTACTTACATGTATCATTACATACTGTACACACATTTAATACTGCTTTATACTATACACACATATGTCTATATATTATACAGACATATATTGCACACACAGGTATACTGTATATGCATATAATACTGCTTTATACTATACACACATATGTCTATATATTATACAGACATATATTGCACACACAGGTATACTGTATATGCATATAATACTGCTTTATACTATACACACATATGTCTATATATTATACAGACATATATTGCACACACAGGTATACTGTAATATACTGTATATGCATATAATACTGCTATATACTATACACACATTTATGGAAATATGCTGTACACACATATATTATGGCTATATTCCGTACACACATATATCGCTATATATTGTACATACATATATTATGGCTATATTCTGTACACACATATATCGCTATATATTGTACATACATATATTATGGCTATATTCTGTACACACATACATCGCTATATACTGTACACACATAGATCCCTTTATACTGTACACATGATATGGCTATATACTGTACACACATATATTGCTGTATACTGTACTCAAATATAATATCGCTATGTAGAGTACACACATATAATAATGCTACATACTATACACACATATATAGATAGATGGATAGATCGACAGACGGATAGATAGATAGATAGATAGATAGATAGATAGATAGATAGATAGATAGATAGATAGACAGACGGATAGATAGATAGATAGATAGATAGATGCAGCACAGGAGAAGAGGGGGCGCAGGAGAGTACTATAAACTGAGCGTCCTCTTTTTGACTTAACTGGCTCTGAAGACGCTGAAGCCGTAAGCCCCTGCCCCTCTCCTCTGATAATAGGAGAGAGAGGGAGAGGACATTGTTCATAGGAGTTGTTTCACAGGCAGGTGGTGGAGAAGGAGTTATAGTGCTATAAGGAAGAGAGATTTTTGGGGGAGAGGGCTGCACAAGTAGTAATAAGTGGAGGTGCTGAGCAGCCTGTATATTGGCCATGACGGTCCCCCCTTTACTCAGGAGTAGTGATCTACCCTGCTCAGTCGCACAAGTTTCACACTCTTAAGGCCGGCCTTGTACAGTGGAATATGTTGCCCATTCAGTCCCCTCCTTCTCTCTATAGCCTCACATGCAGCAGAGTTTGTGGTTGCATTTAGCGGTTGAATTTAGCGGTTGCATTCAGTTCCAACTTCTATATTGGTGGGACAGCCACTCAACCTGCCTTGGGCACCATGCAGGCACCACGTCCAGGTCACCTTTCAGCATCACTTTTCACTGGGATTGGTAGCCAGCAGCACATGCACATTAGCTCTCATGTCACGGGAAACAGGGCATCAAGCAATGCACATACTACACACATCAAGCTGGGCCTGGATGCACATACAGCAGGGGTCACAGAGAATAGATCTCTGGACAAGATGACGAAGCTTCGGCGAAACGTGCGTCGGGTGCCCGGTGGTGTATTTGGATCCGGTTCTTTTCTTTGGCATTGGCATTCTTTTAGTGTACCATGTACGTATTTCCTATTTAGGATTAACTACACACATTTGTTCATTACACCGTGTTCCAAATAATTATGCACATTGGAGTTAAGTGTCATAAACATTTAATTATTAGTTTTTCAATTAAACTCATGGATGGTATTGTGTCTTAGGGCTCTTTGGATCATTGTAATTAATCTCAGACACCTGTGATAATTAGTTTGCCAGGTGTGCCCAATCAAAGGAAAACTACTTAAGAAGGACGTTCCACATTATTAAGCAGGCCACAGGTTTCAAGCAATATGGGAAAGAAAAAGGATCTTTCTGCTGCCGAAAAGCGTGAAATAGTGCAATACCTTGGACAAAGTATGAAAACATTGGATATTTCAAGAAAACTTAGGCGTGATCATCGTACTGTGAAAAGATTTGTGGCTGATTCAGAGCACAGACAGGTTTGTTCAGATAAAGGCATAATGAGGAAGGTTTCTGCCAGACAAATCAATAGGATTAGGAGAGCAGCTGCTAAAATGCCATTGCAAAGCAGCAAACAGGTATTTGAATCCGCTGGTGCCTCTGGAGTCCCACGAACCTCAAGTTGTAGTATCCTCCAGAGGTTTGCAAGTGTGCATAAAGATCTTATTCGGCCACCCCTAAACAATGCTCACAAGCAGAAACGGTTGCAGTGGGCTCAGAAATACATTAAGACTAATTTTCAAACCATGTTGTTTACTGAGGAGTGCCGTGCAACCCTGGATGGTCCAGATGGATGGAGTAGTGGATGGTTGGTGAATGGCCACCATGTCCCAACAAGGCTGCAACGTCAGCAAGGAGGTTGCGGAGTCATGTTTTGGGCTGGAATCATGGGGAGAGAGCTGGTAGGCCCCTTTAGGGTCCCTGACGGTGTGAAAATGACCTCTGCAAAGTACGTAGAGTTTATGACTAACCACTTTCTTCCGTGGTACAAAAAGAAGAACCGTGCCTTCCGTAGCAAAATTATCTTCATGCATGACAATGAACCATCTCATGCTGCAAAGAATACCTCTGTGTCATTGGCTGCTATGGGCATAAAAGGAGAGAAACTCATGGTGTGGCCCCCATGTTCCCCTGACCTCAAAGCTATTGAGAACCTTTGGAGCATTCTCAAGCAAAATATCTATGAGGGTGGGAGGCAGTTAACATCAAAACAGAAGCTCTGGGAGGCTATTCTGACATCCTGCAAAGATATTCAAGCAGAAACTGTCCAAATACTCACAAATTCAATGAATGCAAGAATTTTGAAGGTGATATCAAAGAAGGGGTCATATGTTAACATGTAACTTGGCCTGTTAAGTTTTTTTGGATTTTAAAATGTTTTGATCTCTGTTGTACATAATAATTTGAAACAGTGCATTTTGAGTTTTTTTTACTTCTAAAAAAAAATCTGTTATCATTAGGAGATTTTTTCAATAAAATTCTCATTATACTCGGTAAATTATAAACGGTTGATGGCTTGAAGATTATACTGACTGTCATTTGCATCGACTATTTAGGAAAATCAGCGAAAAATAACATTTGCATAATAATTTGGAATGCGGTGTATACTATGTATTCATACCCGCGTACTTGATTATCGTTTATGGTTACTAAGATTCATTTATATTGTTATGTACCAACAATCTATATAATTATATGCCCGTCATAAAAGACCTTGACACAGTCTGTATATCCATTTAATCTACCGTGCTTTCTCACTCCCTCTCTTTTTGTGAAGGCTGTATGCTCTATTTTAAATTTATTTTTGTATTTTTTAACTATGTTTAACAACAAAGTTTATATTTGAGTTTTACATAAAAAGGTCGTGTTGGTTCTCATTAGGTTATTTTGGTTTTTTGTTTGACACGAACCATTGATATATATGGGTTGTTTAGGACATGTAGAATTTGCACTTTGCAGATAGCACCAAACAGACCCCCTTGAGATAGTGCCATACAGCCCCACTGTAAATAGTGCCACACAGCCCCCGTATAGATGACGCCATACAGCCTCCTGTAGAAAGTACCACACATATCCCCCTGTAGATAGCGCCACACAGCCACATGTAGGTAGCACCCCCTTTGTATATAGCGCCACAGAGCCCCTGTTAAAGGCGCCACATAGCCCCCCTGTAGATACGGCACACAGACCCTCCTGTAGATAGCACCACACCGCCCCCTGTAGATGCGGCACACATAGCCCCCCTGTAGAATGCGCCACCCCCATGTAGTTAGTGTTACACTCACCTGTCCCCGTTCCAGTGGCGTCCTCTACTCCGACAATGCAGGTCTGGTCTCTTCTGACCAGGCCACATCCAGTGGAGCGACGCAAGCGGCTGCATCACAAAATAAGACCGAACGGCTCGGAAGGGAACCGATGGATCCCTTGCCTTGCCAGCAATGCCAATTATATCTGCGTCCAAAGGATATAATTGAGTCCAGGGGCCTTCAGTTTGGTCGCAGTTTTTGTCAAGATTCGTGGAAAAAACGTGACGAAACGGTCAAGTGGTCTTTGGGCGGCCATGGGCCCCTGGCGGCCACCCATAACGGACCTATGGGGATTCGCCACTGGCTATTGTACTCTAAATAGACACAAGGTGGGCCATCTTGTAGGTTTTGTTTTCCGGTAGTATTTTACAGTGAGTAGCAAAATAAGCTTTATTGGTTGTTTTTGTGGTGTTTTAACCCCTTAAGGACACGGCCAATTTTGGCCTTGAGGACAGAGAATTTTTTTTTACATTTCCCTCTTTGCATCCCGACGCTCATAGCGCTTTTATTTTTTGTACGACGTAGTTGTATGAGACTTTGTTTTTTGCGGGACGAGTTGTACTTTATATACGTACCATTTTTTGGTACAAATACATTATCATTTAATTTCTATACATTTTTAATTAGATTAAAATGCAGAAAAAAAGCAGTTGCGCAGCAGTTTTAATATTTTTTTTTTTTACACCATACACCGATTATCATAAATAATGTTATAAATTTGTTGTACAGGTTGTTACGGTCGTGGCGATACCAAATATGTCTATATTATTTCATGTTTTGGGACTTATATTTAAAAAAGTTGATTTATTATAAAAAATGTGTGTTTCTGTGTATTATATTGTTATGTACCAACAATCTATATCATTATATGCCCGTCATGAAAGACCTTGACACAGTCTGTATATCCATTTAATCTACCGTGCTTTCTCACTCCCTCTCTTTTTTGAAGGCTATATGCTCTATTTTAAATTTATTTTTGTATTTTTTAACTATGTTTAACAACAAAGTTTATATTTGAGTTTTACATAAAAAGGTCGTGTTGGTTCTCATTAGGTTATTTTGGTTTTTTGTTTGACACGAACCATTGATATATATGCGTTGTTTAGGACATGTAGAATTTGCACTTTGTAGATAGCACCAAACAGACCCCCTTGAGATAGTGCCATACAGCCCCACTGTAAATAGTGCCACACAGCCCCCGTATAGATGACGCCATACAGCCTCCTGTAGAAAGTACCACACATATCCCCCTGTAGATAGCGCCACACAGCCCCCCTGTAGATAGCGACCACCCAGCCACATGTAGGTAGCACCCCCTTTGTATATAGCGCCACAGAGCCCCTGTTAAAGGCGCCACATAGCCCCCCTGTAGATATGGCACACAGACCCTCCTGTAGATAGCACCACACCGCCCCCTGTAGATGCGGCACACATAGCCCCCCTGTAGAATGCGCCACCCCCATGTAGTTAGTGTTACACTCACCTGTCCCCGTTCCAGCGGCGTCCTCTACTCCGACAATGCAGGCCTGGTCTCTTCTGACCAGGCCACATCCAGTGGAGCGACGCAAGCGGCTGCATCACAAAATAAGACCGAACGGCTCGGAAGGGAACTGATGGATCCCTTGCCTTGCCAGCAATGCCAATTATATCTGCGTCCAAGGGATATAATTGAGTCCAGGGGCCTTCAGTTTGGTCGCAGTTTTTGTCAAGATTCGTGGAAAAAACGTGACGAAACGGTCAAGTGGTCTTTGGGCGGCCATGGGCCCCTGGCGGCCACCCATAACGGACCTATGGGGATTCGCCACTGGCTATTGTACTCTAAATAGACACAAGGTGGGCCATCTTGTAGGTTTTGTTTTCCGGTAGTATTTTACAGTGAGTAGCAAAATAAGCTTTATTGTTTTTTTTTGTGGTGTTTTAACCCCTTAAGGACACGGCCAATTTTGGCCTTGAGGACAGAGCAATTTTTTTTACATTTCCCTCTTTGCATCCCGACGCTCATAACGCTTTTATTTTTTGTACGACGTAGTTGTATGAGACTTTGTTTTTTGCGGGACGAGTTGTACTTTATATACGTACCATTTTTTGGTACAAATACATTATCGTTTAATTTCTATACATTTTTAATTAGATTAAAATGCAGAAAAAAAGCAGTTGCGCAGCAGTTTTAATATTTATTTTTTTTACACCATACACCGATCATCATAAATAATGTTATAAATTTGTTGTACAGGTTGTTACGGTCGTGGCGATACCAAATATGTCTATATTATTTCATGTTTTGGGACTTATATTTTAAAAAGTTGATTTATTATAAAAAATGTGTGTTTCTGTGTATTTTATTTACTTTTACATTATTATTTTTTTTACATTCATTTAACTTTTTTTTTTAATCCCATAAAGGGATTTATCATTTTGATTTTTATTTTGTAACTGCAATGTACTGGCATAGATCTATATGCCAGTACATTAGCCTGTTACTGATCGTACACAGGCAGTTGTTAGGGCATACCTCAGTATGCCCTAACAACAGGAAATATGTTCAGACAGCCCTGGGGTCCTTCACTGGACCCTGGGCTGTCTGGCCATACGAGTTGTGAGCTTTGATCGCGTCACAGTTATTTTCTGTGACGCGATCAATGTGCAGTCCCCTCTCTTTGAACGCCGCGATCAGCTTTCATCGCGGCGTTCAAAGGGTTAACAGCGGAGAGAAGATGTTTCTCTTCTCTCCGCTGTCAGAGCGGGGCCGTGGCTGTGTATTACAGCCGTTGCCCCGCTCTCGATCGCGCGCACAGACGCGCGCAGGGACGGCTGTCACACAGGACGAGTATGCTCGTCCTAATTCGCAAAGTGCTCGCCGCTCAGGACGAGCATACTCGTCCTGTGTCGGCAACCAGTTAAACACCAGCCTTTAATTTTTCTCCAGAAAGAAAAAAACATTGTAAAGCACCTTTTCTTAATAATATTTAAAAGAAAAAAGAACAATATTTTTAAGCCACGCTCTTTTTACTAAACCACAAACCACACAATTTTCGAAGCAGTCTAGTGAGGTGAAAAAAGCGTCTTAATAAACACATTATAAATGTGGTGCAAGGCATGTTTACCAGTCTTTTGGCACAAATGGAGCTAGAATTCTGGTACATTTAGCTTAGTAAATTTCCCTCATTGTATTTCAAATCTGTCCAATGTCTTCCCTTTGTGTCTGCTTGAGAAAATACAAACAAAGTTTACTCTCTATTTATAAAATGGTGTGCAGCCCAGATTTTCTGAAAGAGCACCCGGCAACACTCATTGGAGAAGATTCAGTAACAGAAAGGGCTCTTCTCAGTACTTTTGAGAAGGACTGCAGAAGTAGTATAAAGCACTCTCTGGGCTTATCAGCGAGTGCTCTGCATGCCCGTTGTCCTAAGCATCTATGGGCATCTCATAGATGCCTTTATTTTAAATTTTAGTGATGCTTTAACCCCTTAAGGACAAGCCTGTTTTTGGTTTTCCATTTTAGATTTTTTCCTCCCCGCCTTTCAAGAGCCATAAAAAAAATTCTGTCAACACAGCCATATGAGGGCTCAGGACCACCATCAGGGCGTTATGGCTGATGCTCCCATCAGTGGCCCGGCCACAAACATATCAAATTATCCTCCACAGTAGTTAATTTGGAGAAAGGAACAGGCCTTCACAATATTGCATGGCCCGTTCTCTTCTCCAAAGTAACTACTGCTGGCATCCTGCTTCCCAAGGTCCTGGTGCTGGCCAGCGTCAGGACATTGTCATCAGGACCCTGTGAAGCAGGGGCCCAGTGTCAGAAGAGCGAAGCGCGGGTACCCAGAAGTGAGGAGGTGCCCGCAAGTGAAGAGGCAAGAGGGCTCGATTTAGGAGCGGTGGGAAGATAGTAGTCTGGTCTGGGGTCTGAATTTAATTTTTTTTTGGTTCTGGTCTGGGGTCTAACATACCTTAGAGGTCTGGTCTGGGGTCTGAATTAATTTTGGGGTCTTGGGTCTGATTGCGGGTGTGAATTTAAAGTTCTGGTCTGGGATCTAAATTAATTTAGGGGTTTGGTCAGGAGTCTTAATTCATTTAGGGGTTAAATTGGGGGTCTGAATTAAGGTAAGGGTCTGGGATCTAAATTAATTTAAGTGTCTGGTTGAGGGTTTGAACAGTGGCGGTCTTTACCACCACGCAACCAACTGACAGAGCCATAACTTTTAACTGTATCTGCATTCTTAGGATGCAGATAATATTGTTGTCACTGGTGTAACTGCCGCCATACCAGCCACTTTGGCCCGGCCGCCCGGCACCACTTTGAACTATATCTGCGTTCCTATTCCCCTGTATTTGAGTCCCCTTTTATTTACTGACCCCTGACCACAGCGCAGACCAGCACAATGATGTAATCGTGCCAGCCTGCGCTAAGCCTCTGACTGCACAGGCCGGAAGAGGCCTGTAGAATAGACTGCTGAAAGGGGACTAGGTGAGTAATACTTTTATTATGTTAATGGGAACTATTTCTGTGTGGGGATTCACTAAGGCTAAAGGGGCATCAGTACTGTGTGGGGGCACAGACAGGGTGTCACTACTGTGTGGGGGACACAAACAGGGCATCACTACTGTGTGGAAGGGACAAACAGGGCATCACTACTGTGTGAGGCACGCAAACGGCATCACTACTGTGTTGATGGCACAAACAGTCCATAACTACTATGTGGGGGCACAAACGGGGCATCACTACTGTGTGGGGGCACAAACAGGGCATCACTACTGGGTGGAAGGCACAAACAGGGCATCACTACTGTGTGGGGGGCACAGACAGGGTGTCACTACTGTGTGGGGGCACAAACAGGACATCACTACTGTGTGGAAGGCACAAACAGGGCACCACTATTGTGTGGGCGCACAATCAGGGCATCACTAATTTGCTGGAGCCACTAAGGGGCATCAATCCTGTGTGTGTGTGTGGGGGGGGGGGGTATAGACAGGGCATCACTACTTTGTGGGGGTATCACTGTGTGGGTGGCACAAATAGTGCATAACTGTTTTGAGGGGACACTAAAGAGGCATCTGTACTATGTGGGAGGTAAGGTGGGTAAATATTTTACTTTGCTATAAAAAAAATGGCCGTGATTAGGGCCCCCAGACATAACTTTTCTTGGGGCCCCAGAAATGGCAAATCCGTCCCTAAGTCCGATTTAATTTAGTGGTTTGGTCTGGAGTCTGAAATAATTTAGTGGTCTTGTCGGTGGACTGAATTAAATTAGGGGTTTTGTCTGGGGTCTGAATTCCTTAAAGTGTCTGATTAGAGGTCACAATCAAAATAGGGGTCTGGCTGGGATTGTGAATTAATTTAGGGGTCTGGTCAGTGGTCTGAATTAATTTAAGGGTCAGGGTCTGAATTTGGTCTGGTGTCTATGCAGGGGACATGGGTGCCATGTGTGAGGAGGGAGAGGCACATACTTTATCCATGCGTGCCGCGGCAGTGAAAGATCATAGAATCTGCAGCAGCCAGCACTGCAACTTGGTAAGTGACTGTGCTGTGTCAAAGCAGCAGCTTCAGTGCAATGATTTTTTTTATTTTGCCCCTCTGCACACCTATTTCACACACCAGAGAGCCCCTACCCACCTGTCTTCCCACTGCCGCTCCACAGACCCCCTTTCAGGGTGTGTCTCCCCTCTGGCCTCACTCCCGCCCTTGCCACTTTCTGCTTTTTAAGCTTGCTACCTTCCTACAGATCCCTGCCGCCTAGTCTCTTTGGGGGGTAGAGTTCTTTATTCTGTGGGTCAATATAACTACGGAAATACCACATTTATATATTTTTTTATCATGTTTTACTACTTTTACATAATAAAAACAATGGATCTGTGCGAGGGCTTGTTTTTTCAGAGTGGGCTGTAGTTCTTATTGGTACCATTTTGGGGTACATACAACTTTTTGGTCACTTTTTATTTCATATTTTTAAAAGGGTATGTGTCCAAAAAACAGCTATTTCTTTTTTTTATGGCGTTAATAATGTGGGATAAATAACGTTACATTTTAATAGTTCAGACGATACCAGTTATGTTTATGTTTTTATTGTTTACACCACTAGGGGACTTGATCATGCAATTGTATGATCACTAGTACAATACACTGCAAAACGTATGTATTATTTATTGCAGTGTATTGTGATTTTAACGGTCTTCTATTATGCCCTGGCAGGGCTTAATAGGAGGAATAACATGGCAGACCTTGGCGGCCACCACTAAGCCCTTAGCTGCCATGACAACTCATTGGCACTGCACGATCGGATCGAGGGGGAGGAGCGATGGCACAACAGAGGGCTTCCCCTGTCCAATGGTTTAGATGCCGCGGCTGCTATTAGAGTAGGGTGTCAGCTGCAATAAATGTAATGAGCAGACTCAGCTCCTGAGCTCGCTCCATATGGTTCCCCACCTGCCATGACATACATGTACTTCATAGTGAGTTAAGGGGTTAAACATTATTAAAAATATAATTGCAAAAACATTTTGGTCAAATGTAATAACTTAATGTTAAAATCCTGATGTGACCTGTATCACTATTACCTACAGATATTACATGATGAATAAAAATAGAATGGTTCTCTTTCTGGAGCAACAACACTAAAATAGAAACTTTGTACTACTTAAATTAGTTGTACGAAACTATTTGTACAAAACATACATTTTAAGAAATGTCATAAAAAATGACACATCTTAACTGGATTGGTATTTCAAGTCAAGTTTGTGCCTTAGGAAAAACGCTCTGAATGGAAGGTTTAATGAAAAATAAAGTAGAATCTGGATGAGGTCACATTTTATGTATTGTATTTATTTATGTGGAGTCTCTAGTAAGGTTTAGTGACTCTTGCAATGAAAAATACTGTCTGTGTAGGGCATTTTGATAACATAATTCTGCCACTCACTGAGCAACCATGATTTCCTACTGGCCCTAAAGGCACTGGTGACAAACGAATCAAGTAGCTTGGAGGAAAAACTATCAGTTTCTATCCATCCACTTGAAACATACCCCTGGGGCCAAGGACTAGATGTGTGACAAGTTGACCTGTGTTATGTTTGTCCACAAAAATGTTTTACCAGCCACGTACAGTGATTTGCCAGGTATACATGACCTTTAGAAAAAGGTTTAAAGAATAAGTTATGATGCCTTCATTTTTGAAAATAGATGTGTTACATGCAGTTTTATAGTTCCAAATAAACATGCTGTGTCCTTACTATACTTTATTATAAGTTCAGCATTCATTGCTAAAATGTGTAGCCTTTAAAAAAATGCAATAATTCAATAGACCCATATTGTGATTTGTTTATAATCCAGATGTATTTTGTATACGTGAAAATGGATGTGATTAAATAATATTTTAAAGTTCTAGTATGCTCTTGAAAAACATTTTTCAATCTAATTAGGTAAAACATTTTATGCTTTTTCAGTACTTAATATATTTTTGTCTATTGGAGCTCTATTTTTCTAAAAAAAAAAAGGAACTTCAAATACCCTACATAAATATAGAGTTAAATTCCAAAATTCTGTTTGCCTGCAGATTCCACTCAAGGGAATATAGGAACTTACTGCATACAGTTTATACAGTCAACTCAACAATAAAACAATGAACAGTAATCTTCTAAGGTCCCCCTAATGGCGGCTGCATGCAGCCAGAATGTTATAATTTAATTCTCTGTCTATACAGAGGTAAAATGGTGTCCCAACACTTATAAATACAACATCCATTTACGACGCTTGCGCTAGGTTTTTAACACCAAGCACCATAAATGTTCCGTGCGGGAATGGTGCGGGCGCCGGTGCTGTGGCTGCACAATCCGCAGCAAGCGTTAGCTGTAAGTTACCAGAGATAACTTTGATCCTGTTCGGTTATCTACTCAGATGCTGCGGTAGATAGTGATTGCGGCATCTAAGCAGTCAGAAAGATGAAGGTGGCTCCCTATGTCACCCCATTGGCACCCTCTCATTGTGATTGTTAGCCTAATGTAGGTCACCCAGGTCTGATATTTTTGTATTTCTAATTAGGATAATAGGATGCCTTTCAACGTTACACTCACAGGCATAAAACACTGCATCACAGAAGTATTGCAGTGTATTATATCAGCAATCAAGCGATCCCTAGTGGGACTAAAAAAAAAAAATGGAAGGAAAAAAATTTTTTTTAAAATATAAAAGAATAAAAGAAACAAAAACCCTTTAGCAATTAAAAAAATGTTTTATTATGTCAAAAATATTAAATTTTTTCAATGTTCACATCATTTGCATTGCCGCAGCCATAATGACAAGTACTATAAAATTAATATGTTATTCATCCCGCAAGGTGAACGACGTAAAAACAAGCAAAAAAATTATGGCATAATTGAAGTTTTTTATTTATCCTACTTCTCAAAAAATTTAATAAGTGATCAAAAACACATATGTACCCCAAAATGGTACCAATATACATCCTTTTTCCGCAAAAATTAAGCCATCACACAGCTCCATCGATGGAAAAAGAAAAAAGTTATAAGTCTCAGAATATGGCGACACACAAAAAAATATTTTTTTAAAAAGTGTTTTTGTAAAAAAGTAGCATAGAAATCGATATAAATTTGATACCACTGTAATCATATTGACCTACAGAATAAAGTTAACATGTCATTTATACCACTTTGTGAATGCCGTAAAATAAGACTTAAATCAACATGGTGACTACTGGATTGTCCAGCCATATTGTTTATCTAAAACTGGGTCATGCAGCAGTATTGTTTGCATCAAATAACAAAGTGACCCTAAAATTTCCCTGATGTGTTGTATATGACCTAATATTGTAAACTATACATAACCATAGTGCTGGTACAGAGAGCTCCGACCAGTTCTTCTAATGACTAAGTTATAGTGGGAACATTTCTTTTTTAACATTTACATTCTATTAAAACAAAATCAAAACATTTAGTCATAATTGTAATCGAGTGGAAAATTTATCATATTAAAGAGTTAATAGCAGCAGAAATGTCCTGGTAGAAGCTGCATGTAGGCTTTGAGCAGTGAAAGTGAAAGACATTTTAATTGCTACCTGTTTATTCACCATTATAATTATTTAATCTCTTAATGTGATACCACGTACAGGTACGTGGCAGCTATTAAGTACGTGGCAGCTATTAAAGTGAAGTATGGAGCAGGCTCTCGGGCTAAGCACACTCCATACTTATTGGGTGTTGGCTGTGTAATACAACCGACACCTTACTGCAATGGGAAGAATCAAAGATCAATTTGATTCCGCCTGTTTAACCCCTTAGATACCGCGATCAATCGTGACCACGGCATCTAAGGCGTGAGAATGAAGGCCCTCAGGTCTGCCAGCTCTGTACACCTATTAAGCCCTGCCAGAGATGTTTGTTTTTGATTCTTTATTTAGGCTACATTTTTTATAATGTTTCTGACCCATTTTTTCCTCTACTGTTTATGCTTTGAGCTAGGTCCTAACGTAGAAGAAATGCTGCAGATTTTCTGTGCGGCATTGCGCATGGAAAATCCGCAGCGGATTGCAATACTAGCTATGTGGATGAGATTTCAACAAATTTCATCCACGCGCTGCGGATTCATTCTGTGCATATATCGACTTGCGGTGCAGATTTTAAAATTTGCAGCATGTCAATTTCTGCTGCAAATTTTCATCAAGGATTTACACACTTACTATATTGCAGATGAGAATTGAATACGGTTTTGTGAGCACCAACTTACTTCCTTTTCAGAGGCATCATAGTTGTTTATGTTGTAAAAGCTCTTATTTTGTTTGTATTCTCTCACCTATGAACATTTATATTTCCCTTTTAAATGTGATAGAGTGTATTTTGTTTTCATGTATACCTTTGTATATACTATGGTACATATCGCTGCCTTTCCTTCTGATTGCGCCTTATTGTGTACTGAACAACATGGTATGCCTAGAATGTTTTGCATTAACTTTAATTGTGCCATTTGAAAATGTTATAACAATCTTATGTTTAAAAAAATAACAGTAGTGAAAACCATGGTGAAATCCACAGCAAATTAGCATGTTACATATACAGATTTTGGTCTAAAGGAGCTATTTATATTGATAGTATATACACTGCTCTTCTCAGTGGTAGAGAGGTGGACACACGTGCGTGGCTCTCTCCATTGAGGTCGAAGGGAGTTTCTGACTTAGCTTTCTCTGTAACTTCCATAGACTTTAGTGTAGAGAGTCAGTCACATGCATGACCACCTCTCTGTTATATGGCTTTGTTAGGTGTCAGGTTAGGGTTGGTAGAGGCCCCTGGAAAAAAAAAAATTGGTGATAGGAGTTCTATCAAATCTTTTGGCCAGGGGCCTCTTACAACCTTGATCCAGCCCTAATTATATTGCAATAAATTCTTATGGGAATATTCAATTAAGTGAGGTCTCTTAGTTTTTTAGTGTCCCATTGAGCTTTTTTTCAGGCAATTGTACTAAGGAGTGAATGAGTCTAACAGATTTCCCTGTCTATGAATAAGTCTAAAGACCAGAGCTTCAGTGATGGCTTTGATTAATTACATTAAAGAGGCTCTGTCACCAGATTTTGCAACCCCTATCTGCTATTGCAGCAGATAGGCGCTGCAATGTAGATTACAGTAACGTTTTTATTTTTAAAAAACGAGCATTTTTGGCCAAGTTATGACCATTTTTGTAGTTATGCAAATGAGGCTTGCAAAAGTCCAAGTGGGTGTGTTTAAAAGTAAAAGTCCAAGTGGGCGTGTATTATGTGCGTACATCGGGGCGTTTTTAATACTTTCACTAGCTGGGCGCTCTGAAGAGAAGTAACATCCTCTTCTCTTCAGAACGCCCAGCTTCTGACAGTGCAGATCTGTGACGTCACTCACAGGTCCTGCATCGTGACGGCCACATCGGCACCAGAGGCTACAGTTGATTCTGCAGCAGCATCAGCGTTTGCAGGTAAGTCGATCTTACCTGCAAACGCTGATGCTGCTGCAGAATCAACTGTAGCCTCTGGTGCCGATGTGGCCGACACGATGCAGGACCTGTGAGTGACGTCACAGATCTGCACTGTCAGAAGCTGGGCGTTCTGAAGAGAAGTGGATGATACTTCTCTTCAGAGCGCCCAGCTAGTAAAAGTATTAAAAACGCCCCGATGTACGCACATAATACACGCCCACTTGGACTTTTACTTTAAACACACCCACTTGGACTTTTGCAAGCCTCATTTGCATAAATACAAAAATGGTCATAACTTGGCCAAAAATTCTCGTTTTTAAAAAATAAAAACGTTACTGTAATCTACATTGCAGCGCCTATCTGCTGCAATAGCAGATAGGGGTTGCAAAATCTGGTGACAGAGCCTCTTTAACTGTTGCACAAAGGCAAATCAACTGTCAGCTAGTAAAATAAACTGTATAATTATGTATTCTAAAAAGGGCAGAAACCCTAATAAATATTCTTGGGTGGCTATTTTTTTAAATTAAAATAAAGAGATGGAATTCAGGAGGATTACAGTGTGGATTATATAAAGACAATAACCTTTTCATAGGTACGAACATAATCCTTTGCCTAGAAAATAATGTGGGCAAAGATACACCACTGCTCATTAATTTTAATACACCTCCCAAATCATCAACTTTTTGGAAATAAACAAAAGCTAGTTTGTAATGAATATGGAATTTAGGCAAATAAACATGTTTTGTACTCATAATCACTGTTTACAAATGAATTGAGCCTGGATTTACTTACATTTTTTTCTCATCAAAGTATCGACCCTTAGCAGCAATCAGAGCAGTGCATACGCGGGGCATTCTGTTGGTCAACTTAACCCCTTCAGGACACAGCCGATTTTTTCAAATATGACATGTGTTCATTTATGCAGTAATAACTTCGGAATGCTTTTACCTATCCAAGCGAATCTGAGATAGTTTTCTCGTGACATGTTGTACTTTATGTTAGTGAAAAAATTTGGTCGATAAATTTAGTATTTATTTCTGAAAAACACCAAAATTTAGAGAAAATTTGCAAAAATGTGCATTTTCTAAATTTAAACGTATCTGCTTGTAAAACAGATGGTAATACCACACAAAATAGTTACTAATTAACATTTCCCATATGTATACTTTATGTTTGCATGGTTTTTTGAACGTACTTTTATTTTTCTAGGACGTTACAAGGCTTAGAACTTTAGCAGCAATTTCTCATATTGTAAAGAAAATTTCAAAAGGCCATTTTTTCAGGGACCAGTTCAGTTCTGAAGTGGCTTTGAGGGCCTATATATTAGAAAATCCCCATAAATCACCCCATTTTGAAAACTGCACCCCTCAAAGTATTCAAAACAGCATTCACAAAGTGTTTTAACCCTTTAAGCGTTTCACAGGAATTAAAGCAAGGTAGAGGTGAAATATACAATTTTTTATTTTTTTTTGCCGAAATTAATTTCAAATACATTTTTTTTGTAACACAGAAGGTTTTACCAGAGGAATGCCACACCAGCAGTGACTAGCAAGGAGGGAGGTTGTGTGTTTGGGAGCTGCTGTGTGTGTGCTGTGAGTGTGGACCACACCCGGAATCCAGGGAGTTTCCTTTCTTTCACCAGCCCAGGTTTCTATCACCTGCCTGGGCTAAGGAAGCTTCCCTGAAGGAGGCTCCATTCATACATGGAGCCTCAGACCTCTACCCCCTGGAGCATGCAGGCGGGGGGTAGGGGGTCTTCCCAACCTGCTGGGAGCGTGCAGCCAGCATCAGGGGTGAGAAGGTCATCCCGTGGAAAGATCTGTGCGGCCCCCCCTGATGCTGGGGCTCTGGAAGGAGCCAGGAGGAGAGGCATGGAGGATCATCCAGGTGGAGGACCAGAAGGCCCAGCAAGGCAAGTCACCCGACCTGAGGACCAGAGCACGGTAGAGGAATGGGGGCTACTGCGGTCGGGAGAGTCGGTGGAAACCTTCAGCTCCCGCCTAGCTGCCCGGCTGGAAGAATACCGGGACCTCGGTAAGTCCCTGCGGCGGCTGCGGGAAGATCTGGCGGCCGCAAGGGGACGAGCAGCGAAAACATCAGGCGCCAAGAGGTCCCGGTATAATCTACAGGTAAAGACAATTTTGGAGGAAATTAATATGGTGGAGGAGAGGAAGATGGAGATTGTGGTCGGTGGGGGAGCCTTCGGGGAGAAATTGGAGAATGATGAAAGGTTTTCCCTGATGGCGTCCCCCACGCAAAGTAATGAAACCCCCTGCAAAAGGGGAGTAAAAGCACTGGCTGCTAAAGGTGCAGTGGAAGCTGCAGAGAAGGAGGCCGCAAAATTGGAGGCCGCAAAATTGGAGGCCGCAAAATTGGAGGCCGAAAAAATGGAGGCCGCAAAATTGGAGGCCGAAAAAATGGAGGCCGCAAAATTGGAGGCCACTGAAATGGACGAAAGTGTGGAGAGGACGCCAACCCGGGAGGAGACGGGCTCGGAGGACCCCTGGGAAGGCAGTAACGGAGGGGCAAGTGGGGAACTTACCTGCAGCCAAGGTGTGCATGACATTGAATCGGGCAGTGGGCACCCCCCGGGGTTGCTCACGCAAATACGGCTGCAGGAGTCCCCAGTGTCCCTCCAGAACTTTACTTTTGGAGCGGAGTTGCCACCAGAGGAGGACAAAGTGCAGAAGAAAAAGTTATGGAAGTTAAGGCGGAAGAAAACAAAGGCGAAGACAGGTGGGGTATCCTATAAATATTCCTACCTGTCTTCCTTGCGTTCCGGACCGGGTGAGAGCTCGGTTCGGGACGCAAACCCCGCAAATCCCCCAGCTCCGGCCTCTGCAGTGGGGTCGTGGCGGGTATGTGGGCAGAAAGATATGGTGCTGGTTTTGAGCAATGTGGCCAAGATGGCGCCAGACGCCGTCTCCTGTAAAGGAGGTGGTGTCGATGGCCACGTGGCGCTAGGGGGCGTGTCCCCGTGTCCGGCGGATGGGGAACCTCAGAAGCCGGTCTCTGGCGCAAGCCGGAGGCCGGGGGACGGGGGGAACTGGAAACCGGATGTGGCGCCGGAAAACCGGAAGTCTGCTGGTCATGTGACTCGGCCAGCAGACGCACCAGAAAGTGTTGCGGCAGCGAGTGGTGGCGGTAGGAGAGGCTTCGGCACTGCTGGCCACCCCCCGACGGGAGGGGGGGGTGGTTTGGTGCCGGGAGCGGCTCTAGCTGTGCCTGCGGCCCCTCCATCTGCATCGCCGCAAGGCGGTGGGAGGGGTTTAGCGGGCACGGGGGGTGACGGCACCCCTCCTCCCGAACATTGCATTGGTGGCGCAGCAGAAATGGAGGTCGGTGAAGCGGAGGGTGCTGAGGGATTGCCGCCTGAGATATCCGGCGGCGCCCCAGAAGTAGCGGCACCTGATGATGTGGAGACCCCAAAAACAACATATAAAAAGCCAGTGGACAAAAGGAAGAACTCCGTAACCAGCCTGGCCGGTATGAAAGTTGTGGAGAGGAATGTAAGTGGAAATGTAAATATTGATGGTAATGTTAGTAGTGTTGGTAATATTGTTGGTGGTGGTAATGTTGTGGATATTAATGTGGGTTGTAATATTGTGGGGGGAGTGTCAACCAGTGGCGGGCCGGATGCTCCTTCTGCCAGAGCGCCCGGCAGGTCGTATGCGGGCGTTGTGGTGGGGGGACCGTCGGCCCACCCATCCTCATCTTCTGGGCCCGGGGACGGCAGTTTGCAACAACGCCTCCTAGAAGCCTTAAGGGAGGGGAAGCAGACGATAACAGTAGGGGGAGTGCAGAAGGACCTATCCTTTTGGATAAATAGGTATGGTCTGGATGCCTTCCGAGAGAGACGGGGAGATCAGTGGTCGCTCCCAACAACCGGGCCGGCCGTGGCCAGGAGGAATGTGGTCCGTCTCCAGTGGCGTGGCAATGATGCGTGCCCTCCTCGTAAGAGGGTGGTGGAGCTGCTGCTGGAGATGGGCTTCAAGGCGAGTGACATCTACGCCTTGATACATCCTCATGGTACGGCTGAGTTTGACATCAGCTTTGTTCAGCCGGGGGGCCTTGAGGTCTTCTGGGGGAACTATGAGCTGGTGAAAAGCGAGCCCGGCTGGCGAGGGTTTGCTGCACAAGCAATCTCTCGCCAGAATGGTCTCAGGAAAGTGACCGTTCTTACCCGTAACGAGTCGCTTTCCTGTGTGGACATCATGACCTGGTTGGGAAGATACGGTGAGGTAGCAGAGATGCCACGGAAGAACTGCGATGAGTTTGGCATCTGGTCGGGAGCCTGGACGTTTATGGTCAAACTTAAGCGTCTGGGGCAGACGGTGTCCCACATACCATCATCTGCTTTCTTGGGAAGAGATCGAATCCTTGTCTTCTACCAGGGGCAGCCGAAGCTGTGTCACCGGTGTGGCGACCCCTCACACTTGAGCGCAAGCTGCACTGTGCAGAAGTGCGCTCATTGTGGGGGGGTAGGCCATCTGGCCGCATCGTGTGAGCAGATTAGGTGTAACCTGTGTGGTGACCTAGGTCACCCTTTCAGTCGGTGTCCGCGCTCAGTCGTCAATGTCTGTTCCAACCCTACGGAGAATGTAAGGAGGGAGGTCTCCGTGGGTGAGGGGGTGGACAGAGACGATAGAGCCCAAGAGCAAAGGATGAACGCCAGGAGGGGACCCCCTTCTCGTCAGAGAAGGGCGGAAAAACGCAGAAGGGAACGAGAGCTGAGGAGGACCCAAGAAACTGGGGACTCCTCTGGCTCGGACCTGGATGCCCCCCAGGATACTGATGCTCTTGGGGGGGCCGTACTGGACGAGGAGATAAGGAGGATAGAGAGAGAGCAGAGGGCTGAGGACTCCCAGTCCTCCCACTATGAAAGTGTGGAAGAGGAAGGGAGGTCACAGCCTAAAACAAAACAGGGGACACCGGGTAACATCAAAACAGGGCTAAAAACATCTGGCCCTGCCCCGGCCAAGGAAGGCAAAACCTGCACCCCCCTGGTGTGCTCCCCCAACCGATACCGTGTTCTCATGGATATTCCAGACCCCCAGGCCGGGGGGGAGAGCACGGTAGGGAGTCTAGGAGTCGTTGAGCCTCCTCTTCTGCGGGGGCCACTGTCCCCGGGGGAGGGGGTCGGCCCGGACCCAGGAGATGAGAATGGGAGGGGGGTGGTGGAGGTTATGGACTCCTCAAAAACAAAAAAAAGAGGTAAAGAGGGTGAGGGGTCCTCCTCAGAGGAGAAAGCAAGGGGTGGGAAGAAGAAAACCGTCTAACTCAATCATTTATGATGGCGGCACCCACTCCGTTGACGCTGGCATCGATTAACGTTGCCAGCATTAAGTCGAATATGGCTAGATTTGCAGCCTTTGATTTTCTCGGCCGGGTTGAAGCTGACATTTTGTTTTTGCAGGAGACCAGACTGTCACTTTTGGCAGAGGTCGTGAAAGCTAGGAGGGAGTGGCGACGTGGGCCCTCCTACTGGTCTCTTGCGGCTGAGCCATATAGCGGGGTGGCGGTACTTTTTACCGCACCGGTCACATGCCGGCGGATGATCGAGTTAGAAATGGGGCGGTGCTTGATCTTAGATGTTCTCATGAGGGGACAAGAACTAAGACTCATTAACATCTACGGTCCCCAGACAAAGTGGGACCGGAAAAGTCTCTTCATGAGGATTAAGCCTTTCCTTTTTACAGGCCGACAAGTCATTTTTGGAGGGGACTTTAACACTGTCGTTAGGCCCCAAGACAGAGGAGGTTCCAGAAAGGTACTGGCCTATGATAGTGTCGAGTTGAATAGAATAGCTAGTGATGCTCGCCTGGAGGACATCCACATTCGGTATACCCCAGGCCACTCGGGGTTCACCTATCATAGTGGTAGTCGTAGGTCCAGGATAGACAGGTTTTTTTTAAAGGAGGACGCCATCTCTTCGGCAGTGTCCGTCGTTGAGGTGGAGTTCTCCGATCACTGTATGATTATTTTTTCTTTGAATGTTGCAGAGTCCCTCCAGATGGGAAGAGGTATATGGAGGCTGAATTCTACTCTCCTGGAAGAAGCAGAGATAAGACAGGCCTTCGAGGATTTTCTTCAGAGCCAGGTACCTTTATTGGATCTAGGTGGTACTAAGTCTGAGTGGTGGGAGGTGTTCAAAGAACGGGTGGCTGAGTTTTTCCGTCAGATCTCGTGCCTCAGGTCTATGAGCAGGTATCGCCTGTATCAAGACATGAGGAGGAAACTCGAACATCTAGTCTCAACCGGAGGTAGCCGTGAGGAAATCTCCGTGGTGAAAGCTCTGCTCAAAAGATGCCAATATGATAGGCACACGTCTTTGGTTCTTGAACGGGATTTCGGGAGGTACCGCTCGCCCGACCCTTACAAGAACTGCAAGATGTCAGTGAGTCGTAAGGTGGTGACAGGACTGGTAGATAGTACAGGCTCCCTGATGAGATCCAAATCAGGGATCCTGGAGGTCATCAGATCCTTTTATTCGCAGCTTTTGGGTGAGCAGGATCTAAACCGAGACGAAATGTCGGCTTTCCTGGCTGAAACCATCCCTGAGCCAGGAGCAGACCCCTCGCTTGGTGTTTTGACAGAGTCGATCAAGGAAGAGGAAGTGATGCTGGCGATTGATGGGTTGGCCATCAAAAAGTCGCCAGGCCCAGATGGCTTAACATCTGAGTTTTATAAGGCTTTTAAGGGAACCTTAGTTCCCCTCTTGACTGCGGTTTTTAATGAGTGCCTCTCCTCGGGCGCTCTGCCAAAGTCAATGGGCAAGTCGGCCTTGATCATTCTGTCAAAGGGTAAGGATTCGACCCGTATTGAGAACTGGCGTCCCATAGCGCTCCTCAATACGGACAGAAAGGTTCTCGCAAAAGTACTGTTTAATCGGCTGGTGAAGTTTGCACCCCGGCTCCTTTCGTCGGCCCAGCATTGCTCTGTTCCAGGCCGCAGCACCTTTAGTGCTGTCCTCAGTGTCAGAGAGGCAGTGGAGCAGGGACATTCTGGCCGATGGGAGGGGTACATGCTGTCCTTGGATCAGGCCAAAGCTTTTGACCGGGTGAATCACAAGTACCTATGGTCAGTCCTTCTGAGGTATGGCCTACCGGGTGAGTTCGTTAATTGGCTCCAGACCCTATACGCTGGGGCTGAGTCTTTTGCACTGGTGAACGGTTGGACTGGAACCCCCTTTGAGGTTGGGTCTGGTGTCCGCCAGGGTTGTCCCTTAAGCCCCTTGCTGTATGTTTTCGCGATCGACCCCTTTCTTAGGCGGCTCGATCGTGGGCCATTGGCGGGGGTGGGGATGGACTTGGAGGAGCCGGAAGCCACTCAGAGGGTGGTTGCGTACGCGGATGACGTCACTATCTTTGTCTCCTCGAGAGGGGAGGCAGAGTGGGTGATGTCAGAAGTTGAGCGCTACTCACGGGCATCTGGGTCCAGGATCAACCGGGACAAGTGTGAAAGTCTCTGGCTGGGGGGAGGGGATCCTAGTTTTGATCTCCCGGACACCCTCCCAGAGCCCAAAGGGTCTGCTAAAATCTTAGGCATTGAATTTGGCCCGGGTGATTACCCCAAGAAAAACTGGGAAGGTAGGCTATCAATAGCTGCCCAGAAGGTTGGCCAATGGAAGGGATGGTCTTTGTCCCTTAGGGAAAGGGTTCACCTGGCCAAGGCTTACCTGATGCCCATGTTGCTCTACCTTGGCAGCGTGTGCATGTTGCCAGAGCCTCTCTGGACTCGGGTCTATAGCCTGTTCTTCCAACTGTTATGGGGAAACAGGCTTAACCTAATCAAGAGGGAGGTTACTTACCTACCGAGGAAACTAGGTGGGTTAGGTATGGTTAACCCAGTGGTGTTTCTAGTAAACACATTCATTAAAATTAATTTGGCGAACCTCTTTGAAAGAGAAAGGGCTCCTCTGTGGATATCCTCCTGCAGGGGATGGTTTCGGCCTTTCTTCCAGGAATGGGAGACAGGAGGCCAAGCGAAAGACCTGCGTGTACCCCATGGGCACCTCCCGGCTTATGCCGCCCCGGTTCTGAAGGTTGTTCGTCGGTGGGGTCTGGAGGCGAGGGAGATCAAGACCATGTCGAGAAAATTTCTTGACAGAAAGGTCTTGTTGACCTGCTTCCAGAAGCCCCTGGCGCTCAGGGACTGCCCAAGTAGCGACCTCGGGGTGGGATTAAAACTTTTAAACTCTGTGAGGATTCCCCAGAAGTTTTGGGATCTGGCTTGGCGCTGCTTCCATGGGAGGCTGTATGTAAGGGGCAATCTGAAGTTTAGAAACTCCGATGAAAGAGGTTGTCCTCGGGAGGAGTGCGATGACACGCTGGAAAGCATGGACCATTTCTTGCTTCAGTGTCCCTTCAATGCAGAGGTTTACAAACGGGTGGGTGCCTCCATCGGTTGGCCCGGTCTGACCAACCTCTCCTACGCTGGTTGGGCCTATGGGGCATTCGGAGACCTGGGTGGAAGGGATCATTGCACTTCTTTTTTAGTTAGTTTAGTGATCAGGTATTTCACGTGGAACGCACGGTGCTTAGTATCGACTCAGTGTAAAATCCTCCTGGAGGACGAGGTGTGTAGGAATATCATGGGTGACCTGGTGAAGGTCCGGTCTCTGGAGGTTGAGAAACTGGGTGCATCCAAGGCCTCTCGACTTTGGAGGGGCTTCAATTTTAGGGTGCCCTAGGTGGAACCAACCTTCAGGGGGAGGGGAGGGAGTGCCCCTGGGTATTAGACTGGAGGTGGGGGTCTGCACCTGGCCATGACACCGGGAAATAGCGATAGGGACAGAATGAGAGACAGCAGGAGGGACAGATTTAGTTTATAAAGTAATAAGGGATAGAGATAGGGCAAGCAGGATAGGTTTAGCGATAGGGACCGGGGTGGTGGTTGGGGGTTGGCTTTGGCCTCTGGGCTGGTGCTCTAGGGGGGCTTTCCTCTCTCTCTCCTCTGGTGATGGGCTGAGTAAGCACAAGTAGGTTTTTGTTTTGAGCTTTTTGGAGACAGAAAAAGGGCTTACAAGCAGCCAAACTTAGGTTTTCGGGTTTATGTATATAGTATGGTATTTGGTTATAGTTATGTGTCGATATGGTGTATAGGTCTATGCATGGGTTTGTGTGAATGTTTAGGTAAGATGGGCAGTAGATAGGTGGGGTGGGGGGCCTGGGGGTGTGCCCAGCCTGATTCTGGACTACGTGGACGTGAGGAGGACATGAGACGTGGCATCGGGCTGGTTGGGTGATGTGTTGGGTGGTGGGGGCCAGCATCTGAACTATGCGGACATGGAAGGACATGAGGCGTGATGCTGGTTGGGGGAGGTGATGGGTGGCGATGGATAAGGTAGTATGTACAGGGTTAGGTATGAATGTGGATAAGTTAATAAAAAGGAAAAAAAAAATAAAAAAAATAAAAAAAATAAAAAAAAAAAAAAATTATTTGTTTTTTGGGATTTGTTTTGTTGTTTTTTATATTTTGTTCTTTTCTTTTCATTTACATGGTGCACTGAAGTAAGTGCACCATGAGATGGTAACTTTTATTTTTAGAGTTTATTATTATTATTATTATTTTGTTTATTTTTATTATGATTATTATTTATTTTGTTTTATATATGTGGTGTTTTTTTAGGGGGCCATTGGTTGGCACATGGTTTTTAAGAGTATGTTGTATATAGTGTTATAGTTATGTTTTCTTGGGGTTGGGGGGTTTTAGGTGTGTGTATGAATGAGTATGGGATTATAGTTATGTATGCATGGGGATTTATGTAAGAAGGGCCGGGCTGGGTAAATTGTACAGAAATGTACATAAGTTTTGTTTTGTTGTGTTTGTTTTGTAAAAACCGTTTATTTTGTAATGTTTTATATTTTTCTATTAAAAGAGTACCAGAGGAATGCCACACCAGCAGTGACTAGCAAGGAGGGAGGTTGTGTGTGAGAGAGCTGCTGTGTGTGTGCTGTGAGTGTGCTGTGTGGACCACACCCGAGATCCAGGGAGTTTCCTTTTTTTCACCAGCCCAGGTTTCTATCACCTGCCTGGGCTGAGGAAGCTTCCCTGAAGGAGGCTCCATTCATACATGGAGCCTCAGACCTCTACCCCCTGGAGCATGCAGGCGGGGGGTAGGGGGTCTTCCCAACCTGCTGGGAGCGTGCAGCCAGCATCAGGGGTGAGAAGGTCATCCCGTGGAAAGATCTGTGCGGCCCCCCCTGATGCTGGGGCTCTGGAAGGAGCCAGGAGGAGAGACATGGCGGATCATCCAGGTGGAGGACCAGAAGGCCCAGCAAGGCAAGTCACCCGACCCAGGGACCAGAGCACGGTCGAGGAGTGGGGGCTACTGCAGTCGGGGGAGTCGATGGAGACGTTCAGCTCCCGCCTAGCTGCCCGGCTTGAAGAATACCGGGACCTCGGTAAGTCCCTGCGGCGGCTGCGTGAAGATCTGGCGGTCGCCAGGGGACGAGCCGCAAAAACATCAGGCACCAAGAGGTCCCGGTATAGTCTCCAGGTAAAACAAATCCTGGAGGAAGTCAAGGCGGTGGAGGAAAGGCGATGGGAGATTGTGGCTGGTGGGGGAGCCTTCGGGGAGAAGCTGGAAAACGATGAGAGGTTTTCCCTGATGGCGTCCCCCACACAAGGTAACGAAACCCCCTGGAAAGGGGAAGTAGCAAAAAAGAAAGACAGCAAAGTCAGGAAAAATGAGGATGCTAATACTGCAATAAACATGGAGGCCGTGGAAGTGGAGGCCGTGGAAGTGGAGGCCGTGGAAGTGGAGGCCAGGGAAGTGGAGGCTGGAGAAATTGTGGAGATGGAGGAGAGTGTGGAAGCGGAGGAGAGTGTGGAAGCGGAGGAGGAGAGGATGCCGACCCGGGGGGAGACGGAGACGGGCTCAGAGGCCCCCTGGGAAAGCAGCAATGGAGAGGCAAATGTGGAACTTTCCTGTAACCGATCTGTGGAGAACTTTGAGTCTAACAGTGAGCACCCCCCGGGGTTGCTCACACAAATACGGCAGCAGGAGTCCCCAGTGTCTATGCAGAATTTTTCTTTTGGAGCAGATTTACCGCCAGAGGAGGAAAAAAGGAAGAAAAAGTTATGGAAGATGAGGAAGAAGGCAAAGGCGAAGACAGGTGGGGTATCCTATAAATATTCCTACCTGTCTTCCTTGCGTTCCGGACCGGGTGAGAGCTCGGTTCGGGACGCAAACCCCGCAAATCCCCCAGCTCCGGCCTCTGCAGTGGGGTCGTGGCGGGTATGTGGGCAGAAAGATATGGTGCTGGTTTTGAGCAATGTGGCCAAGATGGCACCAGACGCCGTCTCCTGTAAAGGAGGTGGTGTCGATGGCCACGTGGCGCTAGGGGGCGTGTCCCCGTGTCTGGCGGATGGGGAAACTCAGAAGCTGGCCTCTGGCGCAAGCCGGAGACCGGGGGACGGGGGGAACCGGAAACCGGATGTGGCGCCGGAAAACCGGAAGTCCGCTGGTCATGTGACTCGGCCGGCGGACGCACCAGAAAGTGTTGCGGCAGCGAGTGGTGGCGGTAGGAGAGGCTCCGGCACTGCTGGCCATCCCCCGACGGGAGGGGGGGTTGGTTTGGTGCCGGGAGCGGCTCTAGCGGTGCCTGCGGCCCCTCCATCTGCATCGCCGCAAGGCGGTGGGAGGGGTTTAGCGGGCACGGGGGGTGACGGAACCCCTCCTCCCGAACATTGTATTGGTGGCGCAGCAAATATGGAGGTCGGTGAAGCGGAGGGTGCTGAGGGATTGCCGCCTGAGCTATCCGGCGGCGCCCCAGAAGTAGCGGCACCTGATGATGTGGAGACCCCAAAAACGACAAAAACAACTTATAAAAAGCCCATCGACAAGAGGAAGAACTCTGTAACCAGCCTGGCCGGTATGAAAGTTGTGGAGAGGAATGTAAGTGGAAATGTAAATATTAATGGTAGTGTTAGTAGTGTTGGTAATATTGTTGGTGGTGGTAATGTTGTGGATGTTAATGTGGGTTGTAATATTGTGGGGGGAGTGTCAACCAGTGGCGGGCCGGTTGCTCCTTCTGCCAGAGCGCCCGGCAGGTCGTATGCGGGCGTTGTGGTGGGGGGACCGTCGGCCCACCCATCCTCATCTTCTGGGCCCGGGGACGGCAGTTTGCAACAGCGCCTCCTAGAAGCCTTAAGGGAGGGGAAGCAGACGATAACAGTAGGGGGAGTGCAGAAGGACCTATCCTTTTGGATAAATAGGTATGGTCTGGATGCCTTCCGAGAGAGACGGGGAGATCAGTGGTCGCTCCCAACAACCGGGCCGGCCGTGGCCAGGAGGAATGTGGTCCGTCTCCAGTGGCGTGGCAATGATGCGTGCCCTCCTCGTAAGAGGGTGGTGGAGCTGCTGCTGGAGATGGGCTTCAAGGCGAGTGACATCTACGCCTTGATACATCCTCATGGTACGGCTGAGTTTGACATCAGCTTTGTTCAGCCGGGGGGCCTTGAGGTCTTCTGGGGGAACTATGAGCTGGTGAAAAGCGAGCCCGGCTGGCGAGGGTTTGCTGCGCAAGCAATCTCTCGCCAGAATGGTCTCAGGAAAGTGACCGTTCTTACCCGTAACGAGTCGCTTTCCTGTGTGGACATCATGACCTGGTTGGGAAGATACGGAGAGGTAGCAGAGATGCCACGGAAGAACTGCGATGAGTTTGGCATCTGGTCGGGAGCCTGGACGTTTATGGTCAAACTTAAGCGTCTGGGGCAGACGGTGTCCCACATACCATCATCTGCTTTCTTGGGAAGAGATCGAATCCTTGTCTTCTACCAGGGGCAGCCGAAGCTGTGTCACCGGTGTGGCGACCCCTCACACTTGAGCGCAAGCTGCACTGTGCAGAAGTGCGCTCATTGTGGGGGGGTAGGCCATCTGGCCGCATCGTGTGAGCAGATTAGGTGTAACCTGTGTGGTGACCTAGGTCACCCTTTCAGTCGGTGTCCGCGCTCAGTCGTCAATGTCTGTTCCAACCCTACGGAGAATGTAAGGAGGGAGGTCTCCGTGGGCGAGGGGGTGGACAGAGACGATAGAGCCCAAGAGCAAAGGACGAACGCCAGGAGGGGACCCCCTTCTCGTCAGAGAAGGGCGGAAAAACGCAGAAGGGAACGAGAGCTGAGGAGGACCCAGGAAACTGGGGACTCCTCTGGCTCGGACCTGGATGCCCCCCAGGATACTGATGCTCTGGGGGGGCCGTACTGGACGAGGAGATAAGGAGGATAGAGAGAGAGCAGAGGGCTGAGGACTCCCAGTCCTCCCACTATGAAAGTGTGGAAGAGGAAGGGAGGTCACAGCCTAAAACAAAACAGGGGACACCGGGTAACATCAAAACAGGGCTAAAAACATCTGGCCCTGCCCCGGCCAAGGAAGGCAAAACCTGCACCCCCCTGGTGTGCTCCCCCAACCGATACCGTGTTCTCATGGATATTCCAGACCCCCAGGCCGGGGGGGAGAGCACGGTAGGGAGTCTAGGTGTCGTTGAGCCTCCTCTTCTGCGGGGGCCACTGTCCCCGGGGGAGGGGGTCGGCCCGGACCCAGGAGATGAGAATGGGAGGGGGGTGGTGGAGGTTATGGACTCCTCAAAAACAAAAAAAAGAGGTAAAGAGGGTGAGGGGTCCTCCTCAGAGGAGAAAGCAAGGGGTGGGAAGAAGAAAACCGTCTAACTCAATCATTTATGATGGCGGCACCCACTCCGTTGACGCTGGCATCGATTAACGTTGCCAGCATTAAGTCGAATATGGCTAGATTTGCAGCCTTTGATTTTCTCGGCCGGGTTGAAGCTGACATTTTGTTTTTGCAGGAGACCAGACTGTCACTTTTGGCAGAGGTCGTGAAAGCTAGGAGGGAGTGGCGACGTGGGCCCTCCTACTGGTCTCTTGCGGCTGAGCCATATAGCGGGGTGGCGGTACTTTTTACCGCACCGGTCACATGCCGGCGGATGATCGAGTTAGAAATGGGGCGGTGCTTGATCTTAGATGTTCTCATGAGGGGACAAGAACTAAGACTTATCAACATCTACGGTCCCCAGACAAAGTGGGACCGGAAAAGTCTCTTCATGAGGATTAAGCCCTTCCTTTTTACAGGCCGACAAGTCATTTTTGGAGGGGACTTTAACACTGTCGTTAGGCCCCAAGACAGAGGAGGTTCCAGAAAGGTACTGGCCTATGATAGTGTCGAGTTGAATAGAATAGCTAGTGATGCTCGCCTGGAGGACATCCACATTCGGTATACCCCAGGCCACTCGGGGTTCACCTATCATAGTGGTAGTCGTAGGTCCAGGATAGACAGGTTTTTTTTAAAGGAGGACGCCATCTCTTCGGCAGTGTCCGTCGTTGAGGTGGAGTTCTCCGATCACTGTATGATTATTTTTTCTTTGAATGTTGCAGAGTCCCTCCAGATGGGAAGAGGTATATGGAGGCTGAATTCTACTCTCCTGGAAGAAGCAGAGATAAGACAGGCCTTCGAGGATTTTCTTCAGAGCCAGGTACCTTTATTGGATCTAGGTGGTACTAAGTCTGAGTGGTGGGAGGTGTTCAAAGAACGGGTGGCTGAGTTTTTCCGTCAGATCTCGTGCCTCAGGTCTATGAGCAGGTATCGCCTGTATCAAGACATGAGGAGGAAACTCGAACATCTAGTCTCAACCGGAGGTAGCCGTGAGGAAATCTCCGTGGTGAAAGCTCTGCTCAAAAGATGCCAATATGATAGGCACACGTCTTTGGTTCTTGAACGGGATTTCGGGAGGTACCGCTCGCCCGACCCTTACAAGAACTGCAAGATGTCAGTGAGTCGTAAGGTGGTGACAGGACTGGTAGATAGTACAGGCTCCCTGATGAGATCCAAATCAGGGATCCTGGAGGTCATCAGATCCTTTTATTCGCAGCTTTTGGGTGAGCAGGATCTAAACCGAGACGAAATGTCGGCTTTCCTGGCTGAAACCATCCCTGAGCCAGGAGCAGACCCCTCGCTTGGTGTTTTGACAGAGTCGATCAAGGAAGAGGAAGTTATGCTGGCGATTGATGGGTTGGCCATCAAAAAGTCGCCAGGCCCAGATGGCTTAACATCTGAGTTTTATAAGGCTTTTAAGGGAACCTTAGTTCCCCTCTTGACTGCGGTTTTTAATGAGTGCCTCTCCTCGGGCGCTCTGCCAAAGTCAATGGGCAAGTTGGCCTTGATCATTCTGTCAAAGGGTAAGGATTCGACCCGTATTGAGAACTGGCGTCCCATAGCGCTCCTCAATACGGACAGAAAGGTTCTCGCAAAAGTACTGTTTAATCGGCTGGTGAAGTTTGCACCCCGGCTCCTTTCGTCGGCCCAGCATTGCTCTGTTCCAGGCCGCAGCACCTTTAGTGCTGTCCTCAGTGTCAGAGAGGCAGTGGAGCAGGGACATTCTGGCCGATGGGAGGGGTACATGCTGTCCTTGGATCAGGCCAAAGCTTTTGACCGGGTGAATCACAAGTACCTATGGTCAGTCCTTCTGAGGTATGGCCTACCGGGTGAGTTTGTTAATTGGCTCCAGACCCTATACGCTGGGGCTGAGTCTTTTGCACTGGTGAACGGTTGGACTGGAACCCCCTTTGAGGTTGGGTCTGGTGTCCGCCAGGGTTGTCCCTTAAGCCCCTTGCTGTATGTTTTCGCGATCGACCCCTTTCTTAGGCGGCTCGATCGTGGGCCATTGGCGGGGGTGGGGATGGACTTGGAGGAGCCGGAAGCCACTCAGAGGGTGGTTGCGTACGCGGATGACGTCACTATCTTTGTCTCCTCGAGAGGGGAGGCAGAGTGGGTGATGTCAGAAGTTGAGCGCTACTCACGGGCATCTGGGTCCAGGATCAACCGGGACAAGTGTGAAAGTCTCTGGCTGGGGGGAGGGGATCCTAGTTTTGATCTCCCGGACACCCTCCCAGAGCCCAAAGGGTCTGCTAAAATCTTAGGCATTGAATTTGGCCCGGGTGATTACCCCAAGAAAAACTGGGAAGGTAGGCTATCAATAGCTGCCCAGAAGGTTGGCCAATGGAAGGGATGGTCTTTGTCCCTTAGGGAAAGGGTTCACCTGGCCAAGGCTTACCTGATGCCCATGTTGCTCTACCTTGGCAGCGTGTGCATGTTGCCAGAGCCTCTCTGGACTCGGGTCTATAGCCTGTTCTTCCAACTGTTATGGGGAAACAGGCTTAACCTAATCAAGAGGGAGGTTACTTACCTACCGAGGAAACTAGGTGGGTTAGGTATGGTTAACCCAGTGGTGTTTCTAGTAAACACCTTCATTAAAATTAATTTGGCGAACCTCTTTGAAAGAGAAAGGGCTCCTCTGTGGATATCCTCCTGCAGGGGATGGTTTCGGCCTTTCTTCCAGGAATGGGAGACAGGAGGCCAAGCGAAAGACCTGCGTGTACCCCATGGGCACCTCCCGGCTTATGCCGCCCCGGTTCTGAAGGTTGTTCGTCGGTGGGGTCTGAAGGCGAGGGAGATCAAGACCATGTCGAGAAAATTTCTTGACAGAAAGGTCTTGTTGACCTGCTTCCAGAAGCCCCTGGCGCTCAGGGACTGCCCAAGTAGCGACCTCGGGGTGGGATTAAAACTTTTAAACTCTGTGAGGATTCCCCAGAAGTTTTGGGATCTGGCTTGGCGCTGCTTCCATGGGAGGCTGTATGTAAGGGGCAATCTGAAGTTTAGAAACTCCGATGAAAGAGGTTGTCCTCGGGAGGAGTGCGATGACACGCTGGAAAGCATGGACCATTTCTTGCTTCAGTGTCCCTTCAATGCAGAGGTTTACAAACGGGTGGGTGCCTCCATCGGTTGGCCCGGTCTGACCAACCTCTCCTACGCTGGTTGGGCCTATGGGGCATTCGGAGACCTGGGTGGAAGGGATCATTGCACTTCTTTTTTAGTTAGTTTAGTGATCAGGTATTTCACGTGGAACGCACGGTGCTTAGTATCGACTCAGTGTAAAATCCTCCTGGAGGACGAGGTGTGTAGGAATATCATGGGTGACCTGGTGAAGGTCCGGTCTCTGGAGGTTGAGAAACTGGGTGCATCCAAGGCCTCTCGACTTTGGAGGGGCTTCAATTTTAGGGTGCCCTAGGTGGAACCAACCTTCAGGGGGAGGGGAGGGAGTGCCCCTGGGTATTAGACTGGAGGTGGGGGTCTGCACCTGGCCATGACACCGGGAAATAGCGATAGGGACAGAATGAGAGACAGCAGGAGGGACAGATTAGTTTATAAAGTAATAAGGGATAGAGATAGGGCAAGCAGGATAGGTTTAGCGATAGGGACCGGGGTGGTGGTTGGGGGTTGGCTTTGGCCTCTGGGCTGGTGCTCTAGGGGGGCTTTCCTCTCTCTCTCCTCTGGTGATGGGCTGAGTAAGCACAAGTAGGTTTTTGTTTTGAGCTTTTTGGAGACAGAAAAAGGGCTTACAAGCAGCCAAACTTAGGTTTTCGGGTTTATGTATATAGTATGGTATTTGGTTATAGTTATGTGTCGATATGGTGTATAGGTCTATGCATGGGTTTGTGTGAATGTTTAGGTAAGATGGGCAGTAGATAGGTGGGGTGGGGGGCCTGGGGGTGTGCCCAGCCTGATTCTGGACTACGTGGACGTGAGGAGGACATGAGACGTGGCATCGGGCTGGTTGGGTGATGTGTTGGGTGGTGGGGGCCAGCATCTGAACTATGCGGACATGGAAGGACATGAGGCGTGATGCTGGTTGGGGGAGGTGATGGGTGGTGATGGATAAGGTAGTATGTACAGGGTTAGGTATGAATGTGGATAAGTTAATAAAAAGGAAAAAAAAAATAAATAAAAAAATTAAAAAAAATTAAAAAAAAAAATAAAAAATAAAAAAATAAAAAAATTAAAAAAAAATTATTTGTTTTTTGGGATTTGTTTTGTTGTTTTTTATATTTTGTTCTTTTCTTTTCATCTACATGGTGCACTGAAGTAAGTGCACCATGAGATGGTAACTTTTATTTTTAGAGTTTATTATTATTATTATTTTGTTTATTTTTATTATGATTATTATTTATTTTGTTTTATATATGTGGTGTTTTTTTAGGGGGCCATTGGTTGGCACATGGTTTTTAAGAGTATGTTGTATATAGTGTTATAGTTATGTTTTCTTGGGGTTGGGGGGGTTTAGGTGTGTGTATGAATGAGTATGGGATTATAGTTATGTATGCATGGGGATTTATGTAAGAAGGGCCAGGCTGGGTAAATTGTACAGAAATGTACATAAGTTTTGTTTTGTTGTGTTTGTTTTGTAAATACCGTTTATTTTGTAATGTTTTATATTTTTCTATTAAAAGAGTACCAGAGGAATGCCACACCAGCAGTGACTAGCAAGGAGGGAGGTTGTGTGTGAGAGAGCTGCTGTGTGTGTGCTGTGAGTGTGCTGTGTGGACCACACCCGAGATCCAGGGAGTTTCCTTTTTTTCACCAGCCCAGGTTTCTATCACCTGCCTGGGCTGAGGAAGCTTCCCTGAAGGAGGCTCCATTCATACATGGAGCCTCAGACCTCTACCCCCTGGAGCATGCAGGCGGGGGGTAGGGGGTCTTCCCAACCTGCTGGGAGCGTGCAGCCAGCATCAGGGGTGAGAAGGTCATCCCGTGGAAAGATCTGTGCGGCCCCCCCTGATGCTGGGGCTCTGGAAGGAGCCAGGAGGAGAGACATGGCGGATCATCCAGGTGGAGGACCAGAAGGCCCAGCAAGGCAAGTCACCCGACCCAGGGACCAGAGCACGGTCGAGGAGTGGGGGCTACTGCAGTCGGGGGAGTCGATGGAGACGTTCAGCTCCCGCCTAGCTGCCCGGCTTGAAGAATACCGGGACCTCGGTAAGTCCCTGCTGCGGCTGCGTGAAGATCTGGCGGTCGCCAGGGGACGAGCCGCAAAAACATCAGGCACCAAGAGGTCCCGGTATAGTCTCCAGGTAAAACAAATCCTGGAGGAAGTCAAGGCGGTGGAGGAAAGGCGATGGGAGATTGTGGCTGGTGGGGGAGCCTTCGGGGAGAAGCTGGAAAACGATGAGAGGTTTTCCCTGATGGCGTCCCCCACACAAGGTAACGAAACCCCCTGGAAAGGGGAAGTAGCAAAAAAGAAAGACAGCAAAGTCAGGAAAAATTAGGATGCTAATACTGCAATAAACATGGAGGCCGTGGAAGTGGAGGCCGTGGAAGTGGAGGCCGTGGAAGTGGAGGCCAGGGAAGTGGAGGCTGGAGAAATTGTGGAGATGGAGGAGAGTGTGGAAGCGGAGGAGAGTGTGGAAGCGGAGGAGGAGAGGATGCCGACCCGGGGGGAGACGGAGACGGGCTCAGAGGCCCCCTGGGAAAGCAGCAATGGAGAGGCAAATGTGGAACTTTCCTGTAACCGATCTGTGGAGAACTTTGAGTCTAACAGTGAGCACCCCCCGGGGTTGCTCACACAAATACGGCAGCAGGAGTCCCCAGTGTCTATGCAGAATTTTTCTTTTGGAGCAGATTTACCGCCAGAGGAGGAAAAAAGGAAGAAAAAGTTATGGAAGATGAGGAAGAAGGCAAAGGCGAAGACAGGTGGGGTATCCTATAAATATTCCTACCTGTCTTCCTTGCGTTCCGGACCGGGTGAGAGCTCGGTTCGGGACGCAAACCCCGCAAATCCCCCAGCTCCGGCCTCTGCAGTGGGGTCGTGGCGGGTATGTGGGCAGAAAGATATGGTGCTGGTTTTAAACAATGTGGCCAAGATGGCACCAGACGCCGTCTCCTGTAAAGGAGGTGGTGTCGATGGCCACGTGGCGCTAGGGGGCGTGTCCCCGTGTCTGGCGGATGGGGAAACTCAGAAGCTGGCCTCTGGCGCAAGCCGGAGACCGGGGGACGGGGGGAACCGGAAACCGGATGTGGCGCCGGAAAACCGGAAGTCCGCTGGTCATGTGACTCGGCCGGCGGACGCACCAGAAAGTGTTGCGGCAGCGAGTGGTGGCGGTAGGAGAGGCTCCGGCACTGCTGGCCATCCCCCGACGGGAGGGGGGGTTGGTTTGGTGCCGGGAGCGGCTCTAGCGGTGCCTGCGGCCCCTCCATCTGCATCGCCGCAAGGCGGTGGGAGGGGTTTAGCGGGCACGGGGGGTGACGGAACCCCTCCTCCCGAACATTGTATTGGTGGCGCAGCAAATATGGAGGTCGGTGAAGCGGAGGGTGCTGAGGGATTGCCGCCTGAGCTATCCGGCGGCGCCCCAGAAGTAGCGGCACCTGATGATGTGGAGACCCCAAAAACGACAAAAACAACTTATAAAAAGCCCATCGACAAGAGGAAGAACTCTGTAACCAGCCTGGCCGGTATGAAAGTTGTGGAGAGGAATGTAAGTGGAAATGTAAATATTAATGGTAGTGTTAGTAGTGTTGGTAATATTGTTGGTGGTGGTAATGTTGTGGATGTTAATGTGGGTTGTAATATTGTGGGGGGAGTGTCAACCAGTGGCGGGCCGGTTGCTCCTTCTGCCAGAGCGCCCGGCAGGTCGTATGCGGGCGTTGTGGTGGGGGGACCGTCGGCCCACCCATCCTCATCTTCTGGGCCCGGGGACGGCAGTTTGCAACAGCGCCTCCTAGAAGCCTTAAGGGAGGGGAAGCAGACGATAACAGTAGGGGGAGTGCAGAAGGACCTATCCTTTTGGATAAATAGGTATGGTCTGGATGCCTTCCGAGAGAGACGGGGAGATCAGTGGTCGCTCCCAACAACCGGGCCGGCCGTGGCCAGGAGGAATGTGGTCCGTCTCCAGTGGCGTGGCAATGATGCGTGCCCTCCTCGTAAGAGGGTGGTGGAGCTGCTGCTGGAGATGGGCTTCAAGGCGAGTGACATCTACGCCTTGATACATCCTCATGGTACGGCTGAGTTTGACATCAGCTTTGTTCAGCCGGGGGGCCTTGAGGTCTTCTGGGGGAACTATGAGCTGGTGAAAAGCGAGCCCGGCTGGCGAGGGTTTGCTGCGCAAGCAATCTCTCGCCAGAATGGTCTCAGGAAAGTGACCGTTCTTACCCGTAACGAGTCGCTTTCCTGTGTGGACATCATGACCTGGTTGGGAAGATACGGAGAGGTAGCAGAGATGCCACGGAAGAACTGCGATGAGTTTGGCATCTGGTCGGGAGCCTGGACGTTTATGGTCAAACTTAAGCGTCTGGGGCAGACGGTGTCCCACATACCATCATCTGCTTTCTTGGGAAGAGATCGAATCCTTGTCTTCTACCAGGGGCAGCCGAAGCTGTGTCACCGGTGTGGCGACCCCTCACACTTGAGCGCAAGCTGCACTGTGCAGAAGTGCGCTCATTGTGGGGGGGTAGGCCATCTGGCCGCATCGTGTGAGCAGATTAGGTGTAACCTGTGTGGTGACCTAGGTCACCCTTTCAGTCGGTGTCCGCGCTCAGTCGTCAATGTCTGTTCCAACCCTACGGAGAATGTAAGGAGGGAGGTCTCCGTGGGCGAGGGGGTGGACAGAGACGATAGAGCCCAAGAGCAAAGGACGAACGCCAGGAGGGGACCCCCTTCTCGTCAGAGAAGGGCGGAAAAACGCAGAAGGGAACGAGAGCTGAGGAGGACCCAGGAAACTGGGGACTCCTCTGGCTCGGACCTGGATGCCCCCCAGGATACTGATGCTCTGGGGGGGGCCGTACTGGACGAGGAGATAAGGAGGATAGAGAGAGAGCAGAGGGCTGAGGACTCCCAGTCCTCCCACTATGAAAGTGTGGAAGAGGAAGGGAGGTCACAGCCTAAAACAAAACAGGGGACACCGGGTAACATCAAAACAGGGCTAAAAACATCTGGCCCTGCCCCGGCCAAGGAAGGCAAAACCTGCACCCCCCTGGTGTGCTCCCCCAACCGATACCGTGTTCTCATGGATATTCCAGACCCCCAGGCCGGGGGGGAGAGCACGGTAGGGAGTCTAGGTGTCGTTGAGCCTCCTCTTCTGCGGGGGCCACTGTCCCCGGGGGAGGGGGTCGGCCCGGACCCAGGAGATGAGAATGGGAGGGGGGTGGTGGAGGTTATGGACTCCTCAAAAACAAAAAAAAGAGGTAAAGAGGGTGAGGGGTCCTCCTCAGAGGAGAAAGCAAGGGGTGGGAAGAAGAAAACCGTCTAACTCAATCATTTATGATGGCGGCACCCACTCCGTTGACGCTGGCATCGATTAACGTTGCCAGCATTAAGTCGAATATGGCTAGATTTGCAGCCTTTGATTTTCTCGGCCGGGTTGAAGCTGACATTTTGTTTTTGCAGGAGACCAGACTGTCACTTTTGGCAGAGGTCGTGAAAGCTAGGAGGGAGTGGCGACGTGGGCCCTCCTACTGGTCTCTTGCGGCTGAGCCATATAGCGGGGTGGCGGTACTTTTTACCGCACCGGTCACATGCCGGCGGATGATCGAGTTAGAAATGGGGCGGTGCTTGATCTTAGATGTTCTCATGAGGGGACAAGAACTAAGACTTATCAACATCTACGGTCCCCAGACAAAGTGGGACCGGAAAAGTCTCTTCATGAGGATTAAGCCCTTCCTTTTTACAGGCCGACAAGTCATTTTTGGAGGGGACTTTAACACTGTCGTTAGGCCCCAAGACAGAGGAGGTTCCAGAAAGGTACTGGCCTATGATAGTGTCGAGTTGAATAGAATAGCTAGTGATGCTCGCCTGGAGGACATCCACATTCGGTATACCCCAGGCCACTCGGGGTTCACCTATCATAGTGGTAGTCGTAGGTCCAGGATAGACAGGTTTTTTTTAAAGGAGGACGCCATCTCTTCGGCAGTGTCCGTCGTTGAGGTGGAGTTCTCCGATCACTGTATGATTATTTTTTCTTTGAATGTTGCAGAGTCCCTCCAGATGGGAAGAGGTATATGGAGGCTGAATTCTACTCTCCTGGAAGAAGCAGAGATAAGACAGGCCTTCGAGGATTTTCTTCAGAGCCAGGTACCTTTATTGGATCTAGGTGGTACTAAGTCTGAGTGGTGGGAGGTGTTCAAAGAACGGGTGGCTGAGTTTTTCCGTCAGATCTCGTGCCTCAGGTCTATGAGCAGGTATCGCCTGTATCAAGACATGAGGAGGAAACTCGAACATCTAGTCTCAACCGGAGGTAGCCGTGAGGAAATCTCCGTGGTGAAAGCTCTGCTCAAAAGATGCCAATATGATAGGCACACGTCTTTGGTTCTTGAACGGGATTTCGGGAGGTACCGCTCGCCCGACCCTTACAAGAACTGCAAGATGTCAGTGAGTCGTAAGGTGGTGACAGGACTGGTAGATAGTACAGGCTCCCTGATGAGATCCAAATCAGGGATCCTGGAGGTCATCAGATCCTTTTATTCGCAGCTTTTGGGTGAGCAGGATCTAAACCGAGACGAAATGTCGGCTTTCCTGGCTGAAACCATCCCTGAGCCAGGAGCAGACCCCTCGCTTGGTGTTTTGACAGAGTCGATCAAGGAAGAGGAAGTTATGCTGGCGATTGATGGGTTGGCCATCAAAAAGTCGCCAGGCCCAGATGGCTTAACATCTGAGTTTTATAAGGCTTTTAAGGGAACCTTAGTTCCCCTCTTGACTGCGGTTTTTAATGAGTGCCTCTCCTCGGGCGCTCTGCCAAAGTCAATGGGCAAGTCGGCCTTGATCATTCTGTCAAAGGGTAAGGATTCGACCCGTATTGAGAACTGGCGTCCCATAGCGCTCCTCAATACGGACAGAAAGGTTCTCGCAAAAGTACTGTTTAATCGGCTGGTGAAGTTTGCACCCCGGCTCCTTTCGTCGGCCCAGCATTGCTCTGTTCCAGGCCGCAGCACCTTTAGTGCTGTCCTCAGTGTCAGAGAGGCAGTGGAGCAGGGACATTCTGGCCGATGGGAGGGGTACATGCTGTCCTTGGATCAGGCCAAAGCTTTTGACCGGGTGAATCACAAGTACCTATGGTCAGTCCTTCTGAGGTATGGCCTACCGGGTGAGTTTGTTAATTGGCTCCAGACCCTATACGCTGGGGCTGAGTCTTTTGCACTGGTGAACGGTTGGACTGGAACCCCCTTTGAGGTTGGGTCTGGTGTCCGCCAGGGTTGTCCCTTAAGCCCCTTGCTGTATGTTTTCGCGATCGACCCCTTTCTTAGGCGGCTCGATCGTGGGCCATTGGCGGGGGTGGGGATGGACTTGGAGGAGCCGGAAGCCACTCAGAGGGTGGTTGCGTACGCGGATGACGTCACTATCTTTGTCTCCTCGAGAGGGGAGGCAGAGTGGGTGATGTCAGAAGTTGAGCGCTACTCACGGGCATCTGGGTCCAGGATCAACCGGGACAAGTGTGAAAGTCTCTGGCTGGGGGGAGGGGATCCTAGTTTTGATCTCCCGGACACCCTCCCAGAGCCCAAAGGGTCTGCTAAAATCTTAGGCATTGAATTTGGCCCGGGTGATTACCCCAAGAAAAACTGGGAAGGTAGGCTATCAATAGCTGCCCAGAAGGTTGGCCAATGGAAGGGATGGTCTTTGTCCCTTAGGGAAAGGGTTCACCTGGCCAAGGCTTACCTGATGCCCATGTTGCTCTACCTTGGCAGCGTGTGCATGTTGCCAGAGCCTCTCTGGACTCGGGTCTATAGCCTGTTCTTCCAACTGTTATGGGGAAACAGGCTTAACCTAATCAAGAGGGAGGTTACTTACCTACCGAGGAAACTAGGTGGGTTAGGTATGGTTAACCCAGTGGTGTTTCTAGTAAACACCTTCATTAAAATTAATTTGGCGAACCTCTTTGAAAGAGAAAGGGCTCCTCTGTGGATATCCTCCTGCAGGGGATGGTTTCGGCCTTTCTTCCAGGAATGGGAGACAGGAGGCCAAGCGAAAGACCTGCGTGTACCCCATGGGCACCTCCCGGCTTATGCCGCCCCGGTTCTGAAGGTTGTTCGTCGGTGGGGTCTGAAGGCGAGGGAGATCAAGACCATGTCGAGAAAATTTCTTGACAGAAAGGTCTTGTTGACCTGCTTCCAGAAGCCCCTGGCGCTCAGGGACTGCCCAAGTAGCGACCTCGGGGTGGGATTAAAACTTTTAAACTCTGTGAGGATTCCCCAGAAGTTTTGGGATCTGGCTTGGCGCTGCTTCCATGGGAGGCTGTATGTAAGGGGCAATCTGAAGTTTAGAAACTCCGATGAAAGAGGTTGTCCTCGGGAGGAGTGCGATGACACGCTGGAAAGCATGGACCATTTCTTGCTTCAGTGTCCCTTCAATGCAGAGGTTTACAAACGGGTGGGTGCCTCCATCGGTTGGCCCGGTCTGACCAACCTCTCCTACGCTGGTTGGGCCTATGGGGCATTCGGAGACCTGGGTGGAAGGGATCATTGCACTTCTTTTTTAGTTAGTTTAGTGATCAGGTATTTCACGTGGAACGCACGGTGCTTAGTATCGACTCAGTGTAAAATCCTCCTGGAGGACGAGGTGTGTAGGAATATCATGGGTGACCTGGTGAAGGTCCGGTCTCTGGAGGTTGAGAAACTGGGTGCATCCAAGGCCTCTCGACTTTGGAGGGGCTTCAATTTTAGGGTGCCCTAGGTGGAACCAACCTTCAGGGGGAGGGGAGGGAGTGCCCCTGGGTATTAGACTGGAGGTGGGGGTCTGCACCTGGCCATGACACCGGGAAATAGCGATAGGGACAGAATGAGAGACAGCAGGAGGGACAGATTAGTTTATAAAGTAATAAGGGATAGAGATAGGGCAAGCAGGATAGGTTTAGCGATAGGGACCGGGGTGGTGGTTGGGGGTTGGCTTTGGCCTCTGGGCTGGTGCTCTAGGGGGGCTTTCCTCTCTCTCTCCTCTGGTGATGGGCTGAGTAAGCACAAGTAGGTTTTTGTTTTGAGCTTTTTGGAGACAGAAAAAGGGCTTACAAGCAGCCAAACTTAGGTTTTCGGGTTTATGTATATAGTATGGTATTTGGTTATAGTTATGTGTCGATATGGTGTATAGGTCTATGCATGGGTTTGTGTGAATGTTTAGGTAAGATGGGCAGTAGATAGGTGGGGTGGGGGGCCTGGGGGTGTGCCCAGCCTGATTCTGGACTACGTGGACGTGAGGAGGACATGAGACGTGGCATCGGGCTGGTTGGGTGATGTGTTGGGTGGTGGGGGCCAGCATCTGAACTATGCGGACATGGAAGGACATGAGGCGTGATGCTGGTTGGGGGAGGTGATGGGTGGTGATGGATAAGGTAGTATGTACAGGGTTAGGTATGAATGTGGATAAGTTAATAAAAAGGAAAAAAAAATAAATAAAAAAATTAAAAAAAATTAAAAAAAAAAAAAAAAAATAAAAAAATAAAAAAATTAAAAAAAAATTATTTGTTTTTTGGGATTTGTTTTGTTGTTTTTTATATTTTGTTCTTTTCTTTTCATCTACATGGTGCACTGAAGTAAGTGCACCATGAGATGGTAACTTTTATTTTTAGAGTTTATTATTATTATTATTTTGTTTATTTTTATTATGATTATTATTTATTTTGTTTTATATATGTGGTGTTTTTTTAGGGGGCCATTGGTTGGCACATGGTTTTTAAGAGTATGTTGTATATAGTGTTATAGTTATGTTTTCTTGGGGTTGGGGGGGTTTAGGTGTGTGTATGAATGAGTATGGGATTATAGTTATGTATGCATGGGGATTTATGTAAGAAGGGCCAGGCTGGGTAAATTGTACAGAAATGTACATAAGTTTTGTTTTGTTGTGTTTGTTTTGTAAAAACCGTTTATTTTGTAATGTTTTATATTTTTCTATTAAAAGAGTACCAGAGGAATGCCACACCAGCAGTGACTAGCAAGGAGGGAGGTTGTGTGTGAGAGAGCTGCTGTGTGTGTGCTGTGAGTGTGCTGTGTGGACCACACCCGAGATCCAGGGAGTTTCCTTTTTTTCACCAGCCCAGGTTTCTATCACCTGCCTGGGCTGAGGAAGCTTCCCTGAAGGAGGCTCCATTCATACATGGAGCCTCAGACCTCTACCCCCTGGAGCATGCAGGCGGGGGGTAGGGGGTCTTCCCAACCTGCTGGGAGCGTGCAGCCAGCATCAGGGGTGAGAAGGTCATCCCGTGGAAAGATCTGTGCGGCCCCCCCTGATGCTGGGGCTCTGGAAGGAGCCAGGAGGAGAGACATGGCGGATCATCCAGGTGGAGGACCAGAAGGCCCAGCAAGGCAAGTCACCCGACCCAGGGACCAGAGCACGGTCGAGGAGTGGGGGCTACTGCAGTCGGGGGAGTCGATGGAGACGTTCAGCTCCCGCCTAGCTGCCCGGCTTGAAGAATACCGGGACCTCGGTAAGTCCCTGCTGCGGCTGCGTGAAGATCTGGCGGTCGCCAGGGGACGAGCCGCAAAAACATCAGGCACCAAGAGGTCCCGGTATAGTCTCCAGGTAAAACAAATCCTGGAGGAAGTCAAGGCGGTGGAGGAAAGGCGATGGGAGATTGTGGCTGGTGGGGGAGCCTTCGGGGAGAAGCTGGAAAACGATGAGAGGTTTTCCCTGATGGCGTCCCCCACACAAGGTAACGAAACCCCCTGGAAAGGGGAAGTAGCAAAAAAGAAAGACAGCAAAGTCAGGAAAAATGAGGATGCTAATACTGCAATAAACATGGAGGCCGTGGAAGTGGAGGCCGTGGAAGTGGAGGCCGTGGAAGTGGAGGCCAGGGAAGTGGAGGCTGGAGAAATTGTGGAGATGGAGGAGAGTGTGGAAGCGGAGGAGAGTGTGGAAGCGGAGGAGGAGAGGATGCCGACCCGGGGGGAGACGGAGACGGGCTCAGAGGCCCCCTGGGAAAGCAGCAATGGAGAGGCAAATGTGGAACTTTCCTGTAACCGATCTGTGGAGAACTTTGAGTCTAACAGTGAGCACCCCCCGGGGTTGCTCACACAAATACGGCAGCAGGAGTCCCCAGTGTCTATGCAGAATTTTTCTTTTGGAGCAGATTTACCGACAGAGGAGGAAAAAAGGAAGAAAAAGTTATGGAAGATGAGGAAGAAGGCAAAGGCGAAGACAGGTGGGGTATCCTATAAATATTCCTACCTGTCTTCCTTGCGTTCCGGACCGGGTGAGAGCTCGGTTCGGGACGCAAACCCCGCAAATCCCCCAGCTCCGGCCTCTGCAGTGGGGTCGTGGCGGGTATGTGGGCAGAAAGATATGGTGCTGGTTTTGAGCAATGTGGCCAAGATGGCACCAGACGCCGTCTCCTGTAAAGGAGGTGGTGTCGATGGCCACGTGGCGCTAGGGGGCGTGTCCCCGTGTCTGGCGGATGGGGAACCTCAGAAGCTGGCCTCTGGCGCAAGCCGGAGACCGGGGGACGGGGGGAACCGGAAACCGGATGTGGCGCCGGAAAACCGGAAGTCCGCTGGTCATGTGACTCGGCCGGCGGACGCACCAGAAAGTGTTGCGGCAGCGAGTGGTGGCGGTAGGAGAGGCTCCGGCACTGCTGGCCATCCCCCGACGGGAGGGGGGGTTGGTTTGGTGCCGGGAGCGGCTCTAGCGGTGCCTGCGGCCCCTCCATCTGCATCGCCGCAAGGCGGTGGGAGGGGTTTAGCGGGCACGGGGGGTGACGGAACCCCTCCTCCCGAACATTGTATTGGTGGCGCAGCAAATATGGAGGTCGGTGAAGCGGAGGGTGCTGAGGGATTGCCGCCTGAGCTATCCGGCGGCGCCCCAGAAGTAGCGGCACCTGATGATGTGGAGACCCCAAAAACGACAAAAACAACTTATAAAAAGCCCATCGACAAGAGGAAGAACTCTGTAACCAGCCTGGCCGGTATGAAAGTTGTGGAGAGGAATGTAAGTGGAAATGTAAATATTAATGGTAGTGTTAGTAGTGTTGGTAATATTGTTGGTGGTGGTAATGTTGTGGATGTTAATGTGGGTTGTAATATTGTGGGGGGAGTGTCAACCAGTGGCGGGCCGGTTGCTCCTTCTGCCAGAGCGCCCGGCAGGTCGTATGCGGGCGTTGTGGTGGGGGGACCGTCGGCCCACCCATCCTCATCTTCTGGGCCCGGGGACGGCAGTTTGCAACAGCGCCTCCTAGAAGCCTTAAGGGAGGGGAAGCAGACGATAACAGTAGGGGGAGTGCAGAAGGACCTATCCTTTTGGATAAATAGGTATGGTCTGGATGCCTTCCGAGAGAGACGGGGAGATCAGTGGTCGCTCCCAACAACCGGGCCGGCCGTGGCCAGGAGGAATGTGGTCCGTCTCCAGTGGCGTGGCAATGATGCGTGCCCTCCTCGTAAGAGGGTGGTGGAGCTGCTGCTGGAGATGGGCTTCAAGGCGAGTGACATCTACGCCTTGATACATCCTCATGGTACGGCTGAGTTTGACATCAGCTTTGTTCAGCCGGGGGGCCTTGAGGTCTTCTGGGGGAACTATGAGCTGGTGAAAAGCGAGCCCGGCTGGCGAGGGTTTGCTGCGCAAGCAATCTCTCGCCAGAATGGTCTCAGGAAAGTGACCGTTCTTACCCGTAACGAGTCGCTTTCCTGTGTGGACATCATGACCTGGTTGGGAAGATACGGTGAGGTAGCAGAGATGCCACGGAAGAACTGCGATGAGTTTGGCATCTGGTCGGGAGCCTGGACGTTTATGGTCAAACTTAAGCGTCTGGGGCAGACGGTGTCCCACATACCATCATCTGCTTTCTTGGGAAGAGATCGAATCCTTGTCTTCTACCAGGGGCAGCCGAAGCTGTGTCACCGGTGTGGCGACCCCTCACACTTGAGCGCAAGCTGCACTGTGCAGAAGTGCGCTCATTGTGGGGGGGTAGGCCATCTGGCCGCATCGTGTGAGCAGATTAGGTGTAACCTGTGTGGTGACCTAGGTCACCCTTTCAGTCGGTGTCCGCGCTCAGTCGTCAATGTCTGTTCCAACCCTACGGAGAATGTAAGGAGGGAGGTCTCCGTGGGCGAGGGGGCGGACAGAGACGATAGAGCCCAAGAGCAAAGGACGAACGCCAGGAGGGGACCCCCTTCTCGTCAGAGAAGGGCGGAAAAACGCAGAAGGGAACGAGAGCTGAGGAGGACCCAGGAAACTGGGGACTCCTCTGGCTCGGACCTGGATGCCCCCCAGGATACTGATGCTCTTGGGGGGGCCATACTGGATGAGGAGATAAGGAGGATAGAGAGAGAGCAGAGGGCTGAGGACTCCCAGTCCTCCCACTATGAAAGTGTGGAAGAGGAAGGGAGGTCACAGCCTAAAACAAAACAGGGGACACCGGGTAACATCAAAACAGGGCTAAAAACATCTGGCCCTGCCCCGGCCAAGGAAGGCGAAACCTGCACCCCCCTGGTGTGCTCCCCCAACCGATACCGTGTTCTCATGGATATTCCAGACCCCCAGGACGGGGGGGAGAGCACGGTAGGGAGTCTAGGAGTCGTTGAGCCTCCTCTTCTGCGGGGGCCACTGTCCCCGGGGGAGGGGGTCGGCCCGGACCCAGGAGATGAGAATGGGAGGGGGGTGGTGGAGGTTATGGACTCCTCAAAAACAAAAAAAAGAGGTAAAGAGGGTGAGGGGTCCTCCTCAGAGGAGAAAGCAAGGGGTGGGAAGAAGAAAACCGTCTAACTCAATCATTTATGATGGCGGCACCCACTCCGTTGACGCTGGCATCGATTAACGTTGCCAGCATTAAGTCGAATATGGCTAGATTTGCAGCCTTTGATTTTCTCGGCCGGGTTGAAGCTGACATTTTGTTTTTGCAGGAGACCAGACTGTCACTTTTGGCAGAGGTCGTGAAAGCTAGGAGGGAGTGGCGACGTGGGCCCTCCTACTGGTCTCTTGCGGCTGAGCCATATAGCGGGGTGGCGGTACTTTTTACCGCACCGGTCACATGCCGGCGGATGATCGAGTTAGAAATGGGGCGGTGCTTGATCTTAGATGTTCTCATGAGGGGACAAGAACTAAGACTCATTAACATCTACGGTCCCCAGACAAAGTGGGACCGGAAAAGTCTCTTCATGAGGATTAAGCCCTTCCTTTTTACAGGCCGACAAGTCATTTTTGGAGGGGACTTTAACACTGTCGTTAGGCCCCAAGACAGAGGAGGTTCCAGAAAGGTACTGGCCTATGATAGTGTCGAGTTGAATAGAATAGCTAGTGATGCTCGCCTGGAGGACATCCACATTCGGTATACCCCAGGCCACTCGGGGTTCACCTATCATAGTGGTAGTCGTAGGTCCAGGATAGACAGGTTTTTTTTAAAGGAGGACGCCATCTCTTCGGCAGTGTCCGTCGTTGAGGTGGAGTTCTCCGATCACTGTATGATTATTTTTTCTTTGAATGTTGCAGAGTCCCTCCAGATGGGAAGAGGTATATGGAGGCTGAATTCTACTCTCCTGGAAGAAGCAGAGATAAGACAGGCCTTCGAGGATTTTCTTCAGAGCCAGGTACCTTTATTGGATCTAGGTGGTACTAAGTCTGAGTGGTGGGAGGTGTTCAAAGAACGGGTGGCTGAGTTTTTCCGTCAGATCTCGTGCCTCAGGTCTATGAGCAGGTATCGCCTGTATCAAGACATGAGGAGGAAACTCGAACATCTAGTCTCAACCGGAGGTAGCCGTGAGGAAATCTCCGTGGTGAAAGCTCTGCTCAAAAGATGCCAATATGATAGGCACACGTCTTTGGTTCTTAAACGGGATTTCGGGAGGTACCGCTCGCCCGACCCTTACAAGAACTGCAAGATGTCAGTGAGTCGTAAGGTGGTGACAGGACTGGTAGATAGTACAGGCTCCCTGATGAGATCCAAATCAGGGATCCTGGAGGTCATCAGATCCTTTTATTCGCAGCTTTTGGGTGAGCAGGATCTAAACCGAGACGAAATGTCGGCTTTCCTGGCTGAAACCATCCCTGAGCCAGGAGCAGACCCCTCGCTTGGTGTTTTGACAGAGTCGATCAAGGAAGAGGAAGTTATGCTGGCGATTGATGGGTTGGCCATCAAAAAGTCGCCAGGCCCAGATGGCTTAACATCTGAGTTTTATAAGGCTTTTAAGGGAACCTTAGTTCCCCTCTTGACTGCGGTTTTTAATGAGTGCCTCTCCTCGGGCGCTCTGCCAAAGTCAATGGGCAAGTCGGCCTTGATCATTCTGTCAAAGGGTAAGGATTCGACCCGTATTGAGAACTGGCGTCCCATAGCGCTCCTCAATACGGACAGAAAGGTTCTCGCAAAAGTACTGTTTAATCGGCTGGTGAAGTTTGCACCCCGGCTCCTTTCGTCGGCCCAGCATTGCTCTGTTCCAGGCCGCAGCACCTTTAGTGCTGTCCTCAGTGTCAGAGAGGCAGTGGAGCAGGGACATTCTGGCCGATGGGAGGGGTACATGCTGTCCTTGGATCAGGCCAAAGCTTTTGACCGGGTGAATCACAAGTACCTATGGTCAGTCCTTCTGAGGTATGGCCTACCGGGTGAGTTCGTTAATTGGCTCCAGACCCTATACGCTGGGGCTGAGTCTTTTGCACTGGTGAACGGTTGGACTGGAACCCCCTTTGAGGTTGGGTCTGGTGTCCGCCAGGGTTGTCCCTTAAGCCCCTTGCTGTATGTTTTCGCGATCGACCCCTTTCTTAGGCGGCTCGATCGTGGGCCATTGGCGGGGGTGGGGATGGACTTGGAGGAGCCGGAAGCCACTCAGAGGGTGGTTGCGTACGCGGATGACGTCACTATCTTTGTCTCCTCGAGAGGGGAGGCAGAGTGGGTGATGTCAGAAGTTGAGCGCTACTCACGGGCATCTGGGTCCAGGATCAACCGGGACAAGTGTGAAAGTCTCTGGCTGGGGGGAGGGGATCCTAGTTTTGATCTCCCGGACACCCTCCCAGAGCCCAAAGGGTCTGCTAAAATCTTAGGCATTGAATTTGGCCCGGGTGATTACCCCAAGAAAAACTGGGAAGGTAGGCTATCAATAGCTGCCCAGAAGGTTGGCCAATGGAAGGGATGGTCTTTGTCCCTTAGGGAAAGGGTTCACCTGGCCAAGGCTTACCTGATGCCCATGTTGCTCTACCTTGGCAGCGTGTGCATGTTGCCAGAGCCTCTCTGGACTCGGGTCTATAGCCTGTTCTTCCAACTGTTATGGGGAAACAGGCTTAACCTAATCAAGAGGGAGGTTACTTACCTACCGAGGAAACTAGGTGGGTTAGGTATGGTTAACCCAGTGGTGTTTCTAGTAAACACCTTCATTAAAATTAATTTGGCGAACCTCTTTGAAAGAGAAAGGGCTCCTCTGTGGATATCCTCCTGCAGGGGATGGTTTCGGCCTTTCTTCCAGGAATGGGAGACAGGAGGCCAAGCGAAAGACCTGCGTGTACCCCATGGGCACCTCCCGGCTTATGCCGCCCCGGTTCTGAAGGTTGTTCGTCGGTGGGGTCTGGAGGCGAGGGAGATCAAGACCATGTCGAGAAAATTTCTTGACAGAAAGGTCTTGTTGACCTGCTTCCAGAAGCCCCTGGCGCTCAGGGACTGCCCAAGTAGCGACCTCGGGGTGGGATTAAAACTTTTAAACTCTGTGAGGATTCCCCAGAAGTTTTGGGATCTGGCTTGGCGCTGCTTCCATGGGAGGCTGTATGTAAGGGGCAATCTGAAGTTTAGAAACTCCGATGAAAGAGGTTGTCCTCGGGAGGAGTGCGATGACACACTGGAAAGCATGGACCATTTCTTGCTTCAGTGTCCCTTCAATGCAGAGGTTTACAAACGGGTGGGTGCCTCCATCGGTTGGCCCGGTCTGACCAACCTCTCCTACGCTGGTTGGGCCTATGGGGCATTCGGAGACCTGGGTGGAAGGGATCATTGCACTTCTTTTTTAGTTAGTTTAGTGATCAGGTATTTCACGTGGAACGCACGGTGCTTAGTATCGACTCAGTGTAAAATCCTCCTGGAGGACGAGGTGTGTAGGAATATCATGGGTGACCTGGTGAAGGTCCGGTCTCTGGAGGTTGAGAAACTGGGTGCATCCAAGGCCTCTCGACTTTGGAGGGGCTTCAATTTTAGGGTGCCCTAGGTGGAACCAACCTTCAGGGGGAGGGGAGGGAGTGCCCCTGGGTATTAGACTGGAGGTGGGGGTCTGCACCTGGCCATGACACCGGGAAATAGCGATAGGGACAGAATGAGAGACAGCAGGAGGGACAGATTTAGTTTATAAAGTAATAAGGGATAGAGATAGGGCAAGCAGGATAGGTTTAGCGATAGGGACCGGGGTGCTGGTTGGGGGTTGGCTTTGGCCTCTGGGCTGGTGCTCTAGGGGGGCTTTCCTCTCTCTCTCCTCTGGTGATGGGCTGAGTAAGCACAAGTAGGTTTTTGTTTTGAGCTTTTTGGAGACAGAAAAAGGGCTTACAAGCAGCCAAACTTAGGTTTTCGGGTTTATGTATATAGTATGGTATTTGGTTATAGTTATGTGTCGATATGGTGTATAGGTCTATGCATGGGTTTGTGTGAATGTTTAGGTAAGATGGGCAGTAGATAGGTGGGGTGGGGGGCCTGGGGGTGTGCCCAGCCTGATTCTGGACTACGTGGACGTGAGGAGGACATGAGACGTGGCATCGGGCTGGTTGGGTGATGTGTTGGGTGGTGGGGGCCAGCATCTGAACTATGCGGACATGGAAGGACATGAGGCGTGATGCTGGTTGGGGGAGGTGATGGGTGGTGATGGATAAGGTAGTATGTACAGGGTTAGGTATGAATGTGGATAAGTTAATAAAAAGGAAAAAAAAAAAAATAAAAAAAAAAAAAATTAAAAAAAAAAAAAAAAAAAAAAAATTAAAAAAAATTATTTGTTTTTTGGGATTTGTTTTGTTGTTTTTTATATTTTGTTCTTTTCTTTTCATTTACATGGTGCACTGAAGTAAGTGCACCATGAGATGGTAACTTTTATTTTTAGAGTTTATTATTATTATTATTTTGTTTATTTTTATTATGATTATTATTTATTTTGTTTTATATATGTGGTGTTTTTTTAGGGGGCCATTGGTTGGCACATGGTTTTTAAGAGTATGTTGTATATAGTGTTATAGTTATGTTTTCTTGGGGTTGGGGGGGTTTAGGTGTGTGTATGAATGAGTATGGGATTATAGTTATGTATGCATGGGGATTTATGTAAGAAGGGCCAGGCTGGGTAAATTGTACAGAAATGTACATAAGTTTTGTTTTGTTGTGTTTGTTTTGTAAAAACCGTTTATTTTGTAATGTTTTATATTTTTCTATTAAAAGAGTACCAGAGGAATGCCACACCAGCAGTGACTAGCAAGGAGGGAGGTTGTGTGTGAGAGAGCTGCTGTGTGTGTGCTGTGAGTGTGCTGTGTGGACCACACCCGAGATCCAGGGAGTTTCCTTTTTTTCACCAGCCCAGGTTTCTATCACCTGCCTGGGCTGAGGAAGCTTCCCTGAAGGAGGCTCCATTCATACATGGAGCCTCAGACCTCTACCCCCTGGAGCATGCAGGCGGGGGGTAGGGGGTCTTCCCAACCTGCTGGGAGCGTGCAGCCAGCATCAGGGGTGAGAAGGTCATCCCGTGGAAAGATCTGTGCGGCCCCCCCTGATGCTGGGGCTCTGGAAGGAGCCAGGAGGAGAGACATGGCGGATCATCCAGGTGGAGGACCAGAAGGCCCAGCAAGGCAAGTCACCCGACCCAGGGACCAGAGCACGGTCGAGGAGTGGGGGCTACTGCAGTCGGGGGAGTCGATGGAGACGTTCAGCTCCCGCCTAGCTGCCCGGCTTGAAGAATACCGGGACCTCGGTAAGTCCCTGCTGCGGCTGCGTGAAGATCTGGCGGTCGCCAGGGGACGAGCCGCAAAAACATCAGGCACCAAGAGGTCCCGGTATAGTCTCCAGGTAAAACAAATCCTGGAGGAAGTCAAGGCGGTGGAGGAAAGGCGATGGGAGATTGTGGCTGGTGGGGGAGCCTTCGGGGAGAAGCTGGAAAACGATGAGAGGTTTTCCCTGATGGCGTCCCCCACACAAGGTAACGAAACCCCCTGGAAAGGGGAAGTAGCAAAAAAGAAAGACAGCAAAGTCAGGAAAAATGAGGATGCTAATACTGCAATAAACATGGAGGCCGTGGAAGTGGAGGCCGTGGAAGTGGAGGCCGTGGAAGTGGAGGCCAGGGAAGTGGAGGCTGGAGAAATTGTGGAGATGGAGGAGAGTGTGGAAGCGGAGGAGAGTGTGGAAGCGGAGGAGGAGAGGATGCCGACCCGGGGGGAGACGGAGACGGGCTCAGAGGCCCCCTGGGAAAGCAGCAATGGAGAGGCAAATGTGGAACTTTCCTGTAACCGATCTGTGGAGAACTTTGAGTCTAACAGTGAGCACCCCCCGGGGTTGCTCACACAAATACGGCAGCAGGAGTCCCCAGTGTCTATGCAGAATTTTTCTTTTGGAGCAGATTTACCGCCAGAGGAGGAAAAAAGGAAGAAAAAGTTATGGAAGATGAGGAAGAAGGCAAAGGCGAAGACAGGTGGGGTATCCTATAAATATTCCTACCTGTCTTCCTTGCGTTCCAGACCGGGTGAGAGCTCGGTTCGGGACGCAAACCCCGCAAATCCCCCAGCTCCGGCCTCTGCAGTGGGGTCGTGGCGGGTATGTGGGCAGAAAGATATGGTGCTGGTTTTGAGCAATGTGGCCAAGATGGCACCAGACGCCGTCTCCTGTAAAGGAGGTGGTGTCGATGGCCACGTGGCGCTAGGGGGCGTGTCCCCGTGTCTGGCGGATGGGGAACCTCAGAAGCTGGCCTCTGGCGCAAGCCGGAGACCGGGGGACGGGGGGAACCGGAAACCGGATGTGGCGCCGGAAAACCGGAAGTCCGCTGGTCATGTGACTCGGCCGGCGGACGCACCAGAAAGTGTTGCGGCAGCGAGTGGTGGCGGTAGGAGAGGCTCCGGCACTGCTGGCCATCCCCCGACGGGAGGGGGGGTTGGTTTGGTGCCGGGAGCGGCTCTAGCGGTGCCTGCGGCCCCTCCATCTGCATCGCCGCAAGGCGGTGGGAGGGGTTTAGCGGGCACGGGGGGTGACGGAACCCCTCCTCCCGAACATTGTATTGGTGGCGCAGCAAATATGGAGGTCGGTGAAGCGGAGGGTGCTGAGGGATTGCCGCCTGAGCTATCCGGCGGCGCCCCAGAAGTAGCGGCACCTGATGATGTGGAGACCCCAAAAACGACAAAAACAACTTATAAAAAGCCCATCGACAAGAGGAAGAACTCTGTAACCAGCCTGGCCGGTATGAAAGTTGTGGAGAGGAATGTAAGTGGAAATGTAAATATTAATGGTAGTGTTAGTAGTGTTGGTAATATTGTTGGTGGTGGTAATGTTGTGGATGTTAATGTGGGTTGTAATATTGTGGGGGGAGTGTCAACCAGTGGCGGGCCGGTTGCTCCTTCTGCCAGAGCGCCCGGCAGGTCGTATGCGGGCGTTGTGGTGGGGGGACCGTCGGCCCACCCATCCTCATCTTCTGGGCCCGGGGACGGCAGTTTGCAACAGCGCCTCCTAGAAGCCTTAAGGGAGGGGAAGCAGACGATAACAGTAGGGGGAGTGCAGAAGACCTATCCTTTTGGATAAATAGGTATGGTCTGGATGCCTTCCGAGAGAAACGGGGAGATCAGTGGTCGCTCCCAACAACCGGGCCGGCCGTGGCCAGGAGGAATGTGGTCCGTCTCCAGTGGCGTGGCAATGATGCGTGCCCTCCTCGTAAGAGGGTGGTGGAGCTGCTGCTGGAAATGGGCTTCAAGGCGAGTGACATCTACGCCTTGATACATCCTCATGGTACGGCTGAGTTTGACATCAGCTTTGTTCAGCCGGGGGGCCTTGAGGTCTTCTGGGGGAACTATGAGCTGGTGAAAAGCGAGCCCGGCTGGCGAGGGTTTGCTGCGCAAGCAATCTCTCGCCAGAATGGTCTCAGGAAAGTGACCGTTCTTACCCGTAACGAGTCGCTTTCCTGTGTGGACATCATGACCTGGTTGGGAAGATACGGTGAGGTAGCAGAGATGCCACGGAAGAACTGCGATGAGTTTGGCATCTGGTCGGGAGCCTGGACGTTTATGGTAAAACTTAAGCGTCTGGGGCAGACGGTGTCCCACATACCATCATCTGCTTTCTTGGGAAGAGATCGAATCCTTGTCTTCTACCAGGGGCAGCCGAAGCTGTGTCACCGGTGTGGCGACCCCTCACACTTGAGCGCAAGCTGCACTGTGCAGAAGTGCGCTCATTGTGGGGGGGTAGGCCATCTGGCCGCATCGTGTGAGCAGATTAGGTGTAACCTGTGTGGTGACCTAGGTCACCCTTTCAGTCGGTGTCCGCGCTCAGTCGTCAATGTCTGTTCCAACCCTACGAAGAATGTAAGGAGGGAGGTCTCCGTGGGCGAGTGGGCGGACAGAGACGATAGAGCCCAAGAGCAAAGGACGAACGCCAGGAGGGGACCCCCTTCTCGTCAGAGAAGGGCGGAAAAACGCAGAAGGGAACGAGAGCTGAGGAGGACCCAGGAAACTGGGGACTCCTCTGGCTCGGACCTGGATGCCCCCCAGGATACTGATGCTCTTGGGGGGGCCGTACTGGACGAGGAGATAAGGAGGATAGAGAGAGAGCAGAGGGCTGAGGACTCCCAGTCCTCCCACTATGAAAGTGTGGAAGAGGAAGGGAGGTCACAGCCTAAAACAAAACAGGGGACACCGGGTAACATCAAAACAGGGCTAAAAACATCTGGCTCTGCCCCGGCCAAGGAAGGCAAAACCTGCACCCCCCTGGTGTGCTCCCCCAACCGATACCGTGTTCTCATGGATATTCCAGACCCCCAGGCCGGGGGGGAGAGCACGGTAGGGAGTCTAGGAGTCGTTGAGCCTCCTCTTCTGCGGGGGCCACTGTCCCCGGGGGAGGGGGTCGGCCCGGACCCAGGAGATGAGAATGGGAGGGGGGTGGTGGAGGTTATGGACTCCTCAAAAAAAAAAAAAAGAGGTAAAGAGGGTGAGGGGTCCTCCTCAGAGGAGAAAGCAAGGGGTGGGAAGAAGAAAACCGTCTAACTCAATCATTTATGATGGCGGCACCCACTCCGTTGACGCTGGCATCGATTAACGTTGCCAGCATTAAGTCGAATATGGCTAGATTTGCAGCCTTTGATTTTCTCGGCCGGGTTGAAGCTGACATTTTGTTTTTGCAGGAGACCAGACTGTCACTTTTGGCAGAGGTCGTGAAAGCTAGGAGGGAGTGGCGACGTGGGCCCTCCTACTGGTCTCTTGCGGCTGAGCCATATAGCGGGGTGGCGGTACTTTTTACCGCACCGGTTACATGCCGGCGGATGATCGAGTTAGAAATGGGGCGGTGCTTGATCTTAGATGTTCTCATGAGGGGACAAGAACTAAGACTTATCAACATCTACGGTCCCCAGACAAAGTGGTACCGGAAAAGTCTCTTCATGAGGATTAAGCCCTTCCTTTTTACAGGCCGACAAGTAATTTTTGGAGGGGACTTTAACACTGTCGTTAGGCCCCAAGACAGAGGAGGTTCCAGAAAGGTACTGGCCTATGATAGTGTCGAATTGAATAGAATAGCTAGTGATGCTCGCCTGGAGGACATCCACATTCGGTATACCCCAGGCCACTCGGGATTCACCTATCATAGTGGTAGTCGTAGGTCCAGAATAGACAGGTTTTTTTTAAAGGAGGACGCCATCTCTTCGGCAGTGTCCGTCGTTGAGGTGGAGTTCTCCGATCACTGTATGATTATGTTTTCTTTGAATGTTGCAGAGTCCCTCCAGATGGGAAGAGGTATATGGAGGCTGAATTCTACTCTCCTGGAAGAAGCAGAGATAAGACAGGCCTTCGAGGATTTTCTTCAGAGCCAGGTACCTTTATTGGATCTAGGTGGTACTAAGTCTGAGTGGTGGGAGGTGTTCAAAGAACGGGTGGCTGAGTTTTTCCGTCAGATCTCGTGCCTCAGGTCTATGAGCAGGTATCGCCTGTATCAAGACATGAGGAGGAAACTCGAACATCTAGTCTCAACCGGAGGTAGCCGTGAGGAAATCTCCGTGGTGAAAGCTCTGCTCAAAAGATGCCAATATGATAGGCACACGTCTTTGGTTCTTGAACGGGATTTTGGGAGGTACCGCTCGCCCGACCCTTACAAGAACTGCAAGATGTCAGTGAGTCGTAAGGTGGTGACAGGACTGGTAGATAGTACAGGCTCCCTGATGAGATCCAAATCAGGGATCCTGGAGGTCATCAGATCCTTTTATTCGCAGCTTTTGGGTGAGCAGGATCTAAACCGAGACGAAATGTCGGCTTTCCTGGCTGAAACCATGCCTGAGCCAGGAGCAGACCCCTCACTTGGTGTTTTGACAGAGTCGATCAAGGAAGAGGAAGTGATGCTGGCGATTGATGGGTTGGCCATCAAAAAGTCGCCAGGCCCAGATGGCTTAACATCTGAGTTTTATAAGGCTTTTAAGGGAACCTTAGTTCCCCTCTTGACTGCGGTTTTTAATGAGTGCCTCTCCTCGGGCGCTCTGCCAAAGTCAATGGGCAAGTCGGCCTTGATCATTCTGTCAAAGGGTAAGGATTCGACCCGTATTGAGAACTGGCGTCCCATAGCGCTCCTCAATACGGACAGAAAAGTTCTCGCAAAAGTACTGTTTAATCGGCTGGTGAAGTTTGCACCCCGGCTCCTTTCGTCGGCCCAGCATTGCTCTGTTCCAGGCCGCAGCACCTTTAGTGCTGTCCTCAGTGTCAGAGAGGCAGTGGAGCAGGGACATTCTGGCCGATGGGAGGGGTACATGCTGTCCTTGGATCAGGCCAAAGCTTTTGACCGGGTGAATCACAAGTACCTATGGTCAGTCCTTCTGAGGTATGGCCTACCGGGTGAGTTCGTTAATTGGCTCCAGACCCTATACGCTGGGGCTGAGTCTTTTGCACTGGTGAACGGTTGGACTGGAACCCCCTTTGAGGTTGGGTCTGGTGTCCGCCAGGGTTGTCCCTTAAGCCCCTTGTTGTATGTTTTCGCGATCGACCCCTTTCTTAGGCGGCTCGATCGTGGGCCATTGGCGGGTGTGGGGATGGACTTGGAGGAGCCGGAAGCCACTCAGAGGGTGGTTGCGTACGCGGATGACGTCACTATCTTTGTCTCCTCGAGAGGGGAGGCAGAGTGGGTGATGTCAGAAGTTGAGCGCTACTCACGGGCATCTGGGTCCAGGATCAACCGGGACAAGTGTGAAAGTCTCTGGCTGGGGGGAGGGGATCCTAGTTTTGATCTCCCGGACACCCTCCCAGAGCCCAAAGGGTCTGCTAAAATCTTAGGCATTGAATTTGGCCCGGGTGATTACCCCAAGAAAAACTGGGAAGGTAGGCTATCAATAGCTGCCCAGAAGGTTGGCCAATGGAAGGGATGGTCTTTGTCCCTTAGGGAAAGGTTTCACCTGGCCAAGGCTTACCTGATGCCCATGTTGCTTTACCTTGGCAGCGTGTGCATGTTGCCAGAGCCTCTCTGGACTCGGGTCTATAGCCTGTTCTTCCAACTGTTATGGGGAAACAGGCTTAACCTAATCAAGAGGGAGGTTACTTACCTACCGAGGAAACTAGGTGGGTTAGGTATGGTTAACCCAGTGGTGTTTCTAGTAAACACCTTCATTAAAATTAATTTGGCGAACCTCTTTGAAAGAGAAAGGGCTCCTCTGTGGATATCCTCCTGCAGGGGATGGTTTCGGCCTTTCTTCCAGGAATGGGAGACAGGAGGCCAAGCGAAAGACCTGCGTGTACCCCATGGGCACCTCCCGGCTTATGCCGCCCCGGTTCTGAAGGTTGTTCGTCGGTGGGGTCTGGAGGCGAGGGAGATCAAGACCATGTCGAGAAAATTTCTTGACAGAAAGGTCTTGTTGACGTGCTTCCAGAAGCCCCTGGCGCTCAGGGACTGCCCATGTAGCGACCTCGGGGTGGGATTAAAACTTTTAAACTCTGTGAGGATTCCCCAGAAGTTTTGGGATCTGGCTTGGCGCTGCTTCCATGGGAGGCTGTATGTAAGGGGCAATCTGAAGTTCAGAAACTCCGATGAAAGAGGTTGTCCTCGGGAGGAGTGCGATGACACGCTGGAAAGCATGGACCATTTCTTGCTTCAGTGTCCCTTCAATGCAGAGGTTTACAAACGGGTGGGTGCCTCCATCGGTTGGCCCGGTCTGACCAACCTCTCCTACGCTGGTTGGGCCTATGGGGCATTCGGAGACCTGGGTGGAAGGGATCATTGCACTTCTTTTTTAGTTAGTTTAGTGATCAGGTATTTCACGTGGAACGCACGGTGCTTAGTATCGACTCAGTGTAAAATCCTCCTGGAGGACGAGGTGTGTAGGAATATCATGGGTGACCTGGTGAAGGTCCGGTCTCTGGAGGTTGAGAAACTGGGTGCATCCAAGGCCTCTCGACTTTGGAGGGGCTTCAATTTTAGGGTGCCCTAGGTGGAACCAACCTTCAGGGGGAGGGGAGGGAGTGCCCCTGGGTATTAGACTGGAGGTGGGGGTCTGCACCTGGCCATGACACCGGGAAATAGCGATAGGGACAGAATGAGAGACAGCAGGAGGGACAGATTAGTTTATAAAGTAATAAGGGATAGAGATAGGGCAAGCATCATAGGTTTAGCGATAGGGACCGGGGTGGTGGTTGGGTTGTTGGCTTTGGCCTCTGGGCTGGTGCTCTAGGGGGGCTTTCCTCTCTCTCTCCTCTGGTGATGGGCTGAGTAAGCACAAGTAGGTTTTTGTTTTGAACTTTTTGGAGACAGAAAAAGGGCTTACAAGCAGCCAAACTTAGGTTTTCGGGTTTATGTATACAGTATGATATTTTGTTATAGTTATGTGTCGGTATGATTATATGGTGTATAGGTGTATGCATGGGTTTGTGTGAATGTTTAGGTAAGATGGGCAGTAGATAGGTGGGGTGGGGGGCCTGGGGGTGTGCCCAGCCCGATTCTGGACTACGTGGACGTGAGGAGGACATGAGACGTGGGATCGGGCTGGGTAGGTGATGTGTTGGGTGGTGGGGGCCAGCATCTGAACTATGCGGACATGGAAGGACATGAGGCGTGATGCTGGTTGGGGGAGGTGATGGGTGGTGATGGATAAGTTAGTGTGTACAGGGTTAGGTATGAATGTGGATAAGTTAATAAAATAAAATAAAAAAATTTAAAAAATATATAAAAAAAAATAAAAAATGGAAAAAAAAATAAAAAAATAAATAAAAGAATTTGAAAAAAAATAAAAAAAATATATATTTTGGCTTTGTTTTGTATTTTTGGGGTTTTGTTATTTTATTTTCATTTACATGGTGCACTGAAGTAAGTGCACCATGGGATGGTAACTTTTATTTTCAGGGTTTATTATTATTATTATTTTGTTTATATTATTATTATGATTATTATTTATTTTGTTTTATATATGTGGTAATTTTTTTTAGGGGGCCATTGGTTGGCACATGGTTTTTAAGAGTATGTTCTATAAAAAAAATAAATAAAAAAATAAATAAGTATGTTGTATATAATGTTATAGTTATGTTTTCTTGGGGTTAGAGGGTATAGATGTGTGTATGAATGAGTATGGGATTATAGTTATGTATGCATGGGGATTTATGTAAAAAGGGCCAGGCTGGGTAAAACGTGATGCACAGAAATGTACATAAGTTTTGTTTTGTTTGTTTTGTATGTACCTTTTATTTTGTAATGTTTTATATTTTTCTATTAAAAGAGTACCAGAGGAATGCCACACCAGCAGTGACTAGCAAGGAGGGAGGTTGTGTGTGAGAGAGCTGCTGTGTGTGTGCTGTGAGTGTGCTGTGTGGACCACACCCGAGATCCAGGGAGTTTCCTTTTTTTCACCAGCCCAGGTTTCTATCACCTGCCTGGGCTAAGGAAGCTTCCCTGAAGGAGGCTCCATTCATACATGGAGCCTCAGACCTCTACCCCCTGGAGCATGCAGGCGGGGGGTAGGGGGTCTTCCCAACCTGCTGGGAGCGTGCAGCCAGCATCAGGGGTGAGAAGGTCATCCCGTGGAAAGATCTGTGCGGCCCCCCCTGATGCTGGGGCTCTGGAAGGAGCCAGGAGGAGAGACATGGCGGATCATCCAGGTGGAGGACCAGAAGGCCCAGCAAGGCAAGTCACCCGACCCAGGGACCAGAGCACGGTCGAGGAGTGGGGGCTACTGCAGTCGGGGGAGTCGATGGAGACGTTCAGCTCCCGCCTAGCTGCCCGGCTTGAAGAATACCGGGACCTCGGTAAGTCCCTGCGGCGGCTGCGTGAAGATCTGGCGGTCGCCAGGGGACGAGCCGCAAAAACATCAGGCACCAAGAGGTCCCGGTATAGTCTCCAGGTAAAACAAATCCTGGAGGAAGTCAAGGCGGTGGAGGAAAGGCGATGGGAGATTGTGGCTGGTGGGGGAGCCTTCGGGGAGAAGCTGGAAAACGATGAGAGGTTTTCCCTGATGGCGTCCCCCACACAAGGTAACGAAACCCCCTGGAAAGGGGAAGTAGCAAAAAAGAAAGACAGCAAAGTCAGGAAAAATGAGGATGCTAATACTGCAATAAACATGGAGGCCGTGGAAGTGGAGGCCGTGGAAGTGGAGGCCGTGGAAGTGGAGGCCAGGGAAGTGGAGGCTGGAGAAATTGTGGAGATGGAGGAGAGTGTGGAAGCGGAGGAGAGTGTGGAAGCGGAGGAGGAGAGGATGCCGACCCGGGGGGAGACGGAGATGGGCTCAGAGGCCCCCTGGGAAAGCAGCAATGGAGAGGCAAATGTGGAACTTTCCTGTAACCGATCTGTGGAGAACTTTGAGTCTAACAGTGAGCACCCCCCGGGGTTGCTCACACAAATACGGCAGCAGGAGTCCCCAGTGTCTATGCAGAATTTTTCTTTTGGAGCAGATTTACCGCCAGAGGAGGAAAAAAGGAAGAAAAAGTATGGAAGATGAGGAAGAAGGCAAAGGCGAAGACAGGTGGGGTATCCTATAAATATTCCTACCTGTCTTCCTTGCGTTCCGGACCGGGTGAGAGCTCGGTTCGGGACGCAAACCCCGCAAATCCCCCAGCTCCGGCCTCTGCAGTGGGGTCGTGGCGGGTATGTGGGCAGAAAGATATGGTGCTGGTTTTGAGCAATGTGGCCAAGATGGCACCAGACGCCGTCTCCTGTAAAGGAGGTGGTGTCGATGGCCACATGGCGCTAGGGGGCGTGTCCCCGTGTCTGGCGGATGGGGAACCTCAGAAGCCGGCCTCTGGTGCAAGCCGGAGACCGGGGGACGGGGGGAACCGGAAACCGGATGTGGCGCCGGAAAACCGGAAGTCCGCTGGTCATGTGACTCGGCCGGCGGACGCACCAGAAAGTGTTGCGGCAGCGAGTGGTTGCGGTAGGAGAGGCTTCGGCACTGCTGGCCATCCCCCGACGGGACGGGGGGTTGGTTTGGTGCCGGGAGCGGCTCTAGCGGTGCCTGCGGCCCCTCCATCTGCATCGCCGCAAGGCGGTGGGAGGGGTTTAGCGGGCACGGGGGGTGACGGAACCCCTCCTCCCGAACATTGTATTGGTGGCGCAGCAAATATGGAGGTCGGTGAAGCGGAGGGTGCTGAGGGATTGCCGCCTGAGATATCCGGCGGCGCCCCAGAAGTAGCGGCACCTGATGATGTGGAGACCCCAAAAACGACAAAAACAACTTATAAAAAGCCCATCGACAAGAGGAAGAACTCTGTAACCAGCCTGGCCGGTATGAAAGTTGTGGAGAGGAATGTAAGTGGAAATGTAAATATTAATGGTAGTGTTAGTAGTGTTGGTAATATTGTTGGTGGTGGTAATGTTGTGGATGTTAATGTGGGTTGTAATATTGTGGGGGGAGTGTCAACCATTGGCGGGCCGGTTGCTCCTTCTGCCAGAGCGCCCGGCAGGTCGTATGCGGGCGTTGTGGTGGGGGGACCGTCGGCCCACCCATCCTCATCTTCTGGGCCCGGGGACGGCAGTTTGCAACAGCGCCTCCTAAAAGCCTTAAGGGAGGGGAAGCAGACGATAACAGTAGGGGGAGTGCAGAAGGACCTATCCTTTTGGATAAATAGGTATGGTCTGGATGCCTTCCGAGAGAGACGGGGAGATCAGTGGTCGCTCCCAACAACCGGGCCGGCCGTGGCCAGGAGGAATGTGGTCCGTCTCCAGTGGCGTGGCAATGATGCGTGCCCTCCTCGTAAGAGGGTGGTGGAGCTGCTGCTGGAGATGGGCTTCAAGGCGAGTGACATCTACGCCTTGATACATCCTCATGGTACGGCTGAGTTTGACATCAGCTTTGTTCAGCCGGGGGGCCTTGAGGTCTTCTGGGGGAACTATGAGCTGGTGAAAAGCGAGCCCGGCTGGCGAGGGTTTGCTGCGCAAGCAATCTCTCGCCAGAATGGTCTCAGGAAAGTGACCGTTCTTACCCGTAACGAGTCGCTTTCCTGTGTGGACATCATGACCTGGTTGGGAAGATACGGTGAGGTAGCAGAGATGCCACGGAAGAACTGCGATGAGTTTGGCATCTGGTCGGGAGCCTGGACGTTTATGGTCAAACTTAAGCGTCTGGGGCAGACGGTGTCCCACATACCATCATCTGCTTTCTTGGGAAGAGATCGAATCCTTGTCTTCTACCAGGGGCAGCCGAAGCTGTGTCACCGGTGTGGTGACCCCTCACACTTGAGCGCAAGCTGCACTGTGCAGAAGTGCGCTCATTGTGGGGGGGGTAGGCCATCTGGCCGCATCGTGTGAGCAGATTAGGTGTAACCTGTGTGGTGACCTAGGTCACCCTTTCAGTCGGTGTCCGCGCTCAGTCGTCAATGTCTGTTCCAACCCTACGGAGAATGTAAGGAGGGAGGTCTCCGTGGGCGAGGGGGCGGACAGAGACGATAGAGCCCAAGAGCAAAGGACGAACGCCAGGAGGGGACCCCCTTCTCGTCAGAGAAGGGCGGAAAAACGCAGAAGGGAACGAGAGCTGAGGAGGACCCAGGAAACTGGGGACTCCTCTGGCTCGGACCTGGATGCCCCCCAGGATACTGATGCTCTTGAGGGGGCCGTACTGGACGAGGAGATAAGGAGGATAGAGAGAGAGCAGAGGGCTGAGGACTCCCAGTCCTCCCACTATGAAAGTGTGGAAGAGGAAGGGAGGTCACAGCCTAAAACAAAACACCGGGTAACATCAAAACAGGGCTAAAAACATCTGGCCCTGCCCCGGCCAAGGAAGGCAAAACCTGCACCCCCCTGGTGTGCTCCCCCAACCGATACCGTGTTCTCATGGATATTCCAGACCCCCAGGCCGGGGGGGAGAGCACGGTAGGGAGTCTAGGAGTCGTTGAGCCTCCTCTTCTGCGGGGGCCACTGTCCCCGGGGGAGGGGGTCGGCCCGGACCCAGGAGATGAGAATGGGAGCGGGGTGGTGGAGGTTATGGACTCCTCAAAAACAAAAAAAAAGAGGTAAAGAGGGTGAGGGGTCCTCCTCAGAGGAGAAAGCAAGGGGTGGGAAGAAGAAAACCGTCTAACTCAATCATTTATGATGGCGGCACCCACTCCGTTGACGCTGGCATCGATTAACGTTGCCAGCATTAAGTCGAATATGGCTAGATTTGCAGCGTTTGATTTTCTCGGCCGGGTTGAAGCTGACATTTTGTTTTTGCAGGAGACCAGACTGTCACTTTTGGCAGAGGTCGTGAAAGCTAGGAGGGAGTGGCGACGTGGGCCCTCCTACTGGTCTCTTGCGGCTGAGCCATATAGCGGGGTGGCGGTACTTTTTACCGCACCGGTCACATGCCGGCGGATGATCGAGTTAGAAATGGGGCGGTGCTTGATCTTAGATGTTCTCATGAGGGGACAAGAACTAAGACTTATCAACATCTACGGTCCCCAGACAAAGTGGGACCGGAAAAGTCTCTTCATGAGGATTAAGCCCTTCCTTTTTACAGGCCGACAAGTCATTTTTGGAGGGGACTTTAACACTGTCGTTAGGCCCCAAGACAGAGGAGGTTCCAGAAAGGTACTGGCCTATGATAGTGTCGAGTTGAATAGAATAGCTAGTGATGCTCGCCTGGAGGACATCCACATTCGGTATACCCCAGGCCACTCGGGATTCACCTATCATAGTGGTAGTCGTAGGTCCAGAATAGACAGTTTTTTTTAAAGGAGGACGCCATCTCTTCGGCAGTGTCCGTCGTTGAGGTGGAGTTCTCCGATCACTGTATGATTATGTTTTCTTTGAATGTTGCAGAGTCCCTCCAGATGGGAAGAGGTATATGGAGGCTGAATTCTACTCTCCTGGAAGGAGCAGAGATAAGACAGGCCTTCGAGGATTTTCTTCAGAGCCAGGTACCTTTATTGGATCTAGGTGGTACTAAGTCTGAGTGGTGGGAGGTGTTCAAAGAACGGGTGGCTGAGTTTTTCCGTCAGATCTCGTGCCTCAGGTCTATGAGCAGGTATCGCCTGTATCAAGACATGAGGAGGAAACTCGAACATCTAGTCTCAACCGGAGGTAGCCGTGAGGAAATCTCCGTGGTGAAAGCTCTGCTCAAAAGATGCCAATATGATAGGCACACGTCTTTGGTTCTTGAACGGGATTTCGGGAGGTACCGCTCGCCCGACCCTTACAAGAACTGCAAGATGTCAGTGAGTCGTAAGGTGGTGACAGGACTGGTAGATAGTACGGGCTCCCTGATGAGATCCAAATCAGGGATCCTGGAGGTCATCAGATCCTTTTATTCGCAGCTTTTGGGTGAGCAGGATCTAAACCGAGACGAAATGTCGGCTTTCCTGGCTGAAACCATCCCTGAGCCAGGAGCAGACCCCTCGCTTGGTGTTTTGACAGAGTCGATCAAGGAAGAGGAAGTGATGCTGGCGATTGATGGGTTGGCCATCAAAAAGTCGCCAGGCCCAGATGGCTTAACATCTGAGTTTTATAAGGCTTTTAAGGGAACCTTAGTTCCCCTCTTGACTGCGGTTTTTAATGAGTGCCTCTCCTCGGGCGCTCTGCCAAAGTCAATGGGCAAGTCGGCCTTGATCATTCTGTCAAAGGGTAAGGATTCGACCCGTATTGAGAACTGGCGTCCCATAGCGCTCCTCAATACGGACAGAAAGGTTCTCGCAAAAGTACTGTTTAATCGGCTGGTGAAGTTTGCACCCCGGCTCCTTTCGTCGGCCCAGCATTGCTCTGTTCCAGGCCGCAGCACCTTTAGTGCTGTCCTCAGTGTCAGAGAGGCAGTGGAGCAGGGACATTCTGGCCGATGGGAGGGGTACATGCTGTCCTTGGATCAGGCCAAAGCTTTTGACCGGGTGAATCACAAGTACCTATGGTCAGTCCTTCTGAGGTATGGCCTACCGGGTGAGTTCGTTAATTGGCTCCAGACCCTATACGCTGGGGCTGAGTCTTTTGCACTGGTGAACGGTTGGACTGGAACCCCCTTTGAGGTTGGGTCTGGTGTCCGCCAGGGTTGTCCCTTAAGCCCCTTGCTGTATGTTTTCGCGATCGACCCCTTTCTTAGGCGGCTCGATCGTGGGCCATTGGCGGGGGTGGGGATGGACTTGGAGGAGCCGGAAGCCACTCAGAGGGTGGTTGCGTACGCGGATGACGTCACTATCTTTGTCTCCTCGAGAGGGGAGGCAGAGTGGGTGATGTCAGAAGTTGAGCGCTACTCACGGGCATCTGGGTCCAGGATCAACCGGGACAAGTGTGAAAGTCTCTGGCTGGGGGGAGGGGATCCTAGTTTTGATCTCCCGGACACCCTCCCAGAGCCCAAAGGGTCTGCTAAAATCTTAGGCATTGAATTTGGCCCGGGTGATTACCCCAAGAAAAACTGGGAAGGTAGGCTATCAATAGCTGCCCAGAAGGTTGGCCAATGGAAGGGATGGTCTTTGTCCCTTAGGGAAAGGGTTCACCTGGCCAAGGCTTACCTGATGCCCATGTTGCTCTACCTTGGCAGCGTGTGCATGTTGCCAGAGCCTCTCTGGACTCGGGTCTATAGCCTGTTCTTCCAACTGTTATGGGGAAACAGGCTTAACCTAATCAAGAGGGAGGTTACTTACCTACCGAGGAAACTAGGTGGGTTAGGTATGGTTAACCCAGTGGTGTTTCTAGTAAACACCTTCATTAAAATTAATTTGGCGAACTTCTTTGAAAGAGAAAGGGCTCCTCTGTGGATATCCTCCTGCAGGGGATGGTTTCGGCCTTTCTTCCAGGAATGGGAGACAGGAGGCCAAGCGAAAGACCTGCGTGTACCCGATGGGCACCTCCCGGCTTATGCCGCCCCGGTTCTGAAGGTTGTTCGTCGGTGGGGTCTGGAGGCGAGGGAGATCAAGACCATGTCGAGAAAATTTCTTGACAGAAAGGTCTTGTTGACCTGCTTCCAGAAGCCCCTGGCGCTCAGGGACTGCCCAAGTAGCGACCTCGGGGTGGGATTAAAACTTTTAAACTCTGTGAGGATTCCCCAGAAGTTTTGGGATCTGGCTTGGCGCTGCTTCCATGGGAGGCTGTATGTAAGGGGCAATCTGAAGTTCAGAAACTCAGATGAAAGAGGTTGTCCTCGGGAGGAGTGCGATGACACGCTGGAAAGCATGGACCATTTCTTGCTTCAGTGTCCCTTCAATGCAGAGGTTTACAAACGGGTGGGTGCCTCCATCGGTTGGCCCGGTCTGACCAACCTCTCCTACGCTGGTTGGGCCTATGGGGCATTCGGAGACCTGGGTGGAAGGGATCATTGCACTTCTTTTTTAGTTAGTTTAGTGATCAGGTATTTCACGTGGAACGCACGGTGCTTAGTATCGACTCAGTGTAAAATCCTCCTGGAGGACGAGGTGTGTAGGAATATCATGGGTGACCTGGTGAAGGTCCGGTCTCTGGAGGTTGAGAAACTGGGTGCATCCAAGGCCTCTCGACTTTGGAGGGGCTTCAATTTTAGGGTGCCCGAGGTGGAACCAACCTTCAGGGGGAGGAGAGGGAGTGCCCCTGGGTATTAGACTGGATGTGGGGGTCTGCACCTGGCCATGACACCGGGAAATAGCGATAGGGACAGAATGAGAGACAGCAGGAGGGACAGATTAGTTTATAAAGTAATAAGGGATAGAGATAGGGCAAGCAGGATAGGTTTAGCGATAGGGACCGGGGTGGTGGTTGGGGGTTGGCTTTGGCCTCTGGGCTGGTGCTCTAGGGGGGCTTTCCTCTCTCTCTCCTCTGGTGATGGGCTGAGTAAGCACAAGTAGGTTTTTGTTTTGAGCTTTTTGGAGACAGAAAAAGGGCTTACAGGCAGCCAAACTTAGGTTTTCGGGTTAATGTATACAGTATGATATTTTGTTATAGTTATGTGTCGGTATGATTATATGGTGTATAGGTGTATGCATGGGTTTGTGTGAATGTTTAGGTAAGATGGGCAGTAGATAGGTGGGGTGGGGGGCCTGGGGGTGTGCCCAGCCTGATTCTGGACTACGTGGACGTGAGGAGGACATGAGACGTGGGATCGGGCTGGGTGGGTGATGTGTTGGGTGGTGGGGGCCAGCATCTGAACTATGCGGACATGGAAGGACATGAGGTGTGATGCTGGTTGGGGGAGGTGATGGGTGGTGATGGATAAGTTAGTGTGTACAGGGTTAGGTATGAATGTGGATAAGTTAATAAAATAAAATAAAAAAAAGTAAAAAATATATTTAAAAAAAAAAATAAAAATAAAAAAAAAAATTTGAAATAAATTAGAAAAAAAAATAAAATATATATATATATATTTTTGTTTTTTGTGTTTTGTTCTTTTCTTTTCATTTACATGGTGCACTGGAGTAAGTGCACCATGAGATGGTAACTTTTATTTTCAGAGTTCATTATTATTATTATTATTATTATTATTATTTTGTTTATATTATTATTGTGATTATTATTTCTTTTGTTTTATATATGTCTTGATTTTTTTTAGGGGGCCATTGGTTGGCACATGGTTTTTAAGAGTATGTTGTATATAGTGTTATAGTTATGTTTTCTTGGGGTTGGGGGGGTATAGGTGTGTGTACGAATGAGTATGGGATTATAGTTATGTATGCATGGGGATTTATGTAAGAAGGGCCAGGCTGGGTAAATTGTACAGAAATGTACATAAGTTTTGTTTTGTTGTGTTTGTTTTGTAAATACCGTTTATTTTGTAATGTTTTATATTTTTCTATTAAAAGAGTACCAGAGGAATGCCACACCAGCAGTGACTAGCAAGGAGGGAGGTTGTGTGTGGGAGAGCTGCTGTGTGTGTGCGGTGAGTGTGTTGAGTGGACCACACCCGAGATCCAGGGAGTTTCCTTTTTTCCACCAGCCTAGGTTTCTATCACCTGCCTGGGCTAAGGAAGCTTCCCTGAAGGAGGCTCCATTCATACATGGAGCCTCAGACCTCTACCCCCTGGAGCATGCAGGCGGGGGGTAGAGGGTCTTCCCAACCTGCTGGGAACGTGCAGCCAGCATCAGGGGTGAGAAGGTCATCCCGTGGAAAGATCTGTGCGGCCCCCCCTGATGCTGGGGCTCTGGAAGGAGCCAGGAGGAGAGACATGGAGGATCATCCAGGTGGAGGACCAGAAGGCCCAGCAAGGCAAGTCACCCGACCCAGGGACCAGAGTACGGTCGAGGAGTGGGGGCTACTGCGGTCAGGAGAGTCTGTGGAGACCTTCAGCTCCCGCCTAGCTGCCCGGCTGGAAGAATGCCGGGACCTCGGCAAGTCCCTGCGGCGGCTGCGTGAAGATCTGGCGGTCGCCAGGGGACGAGCCGCAAAAACATCAGGCGCCAAGAGGTCCCGGTATAGTCTCCAGGTAAAACAAATCCTGGAGGAAGTCAAGGCGGTGGAGGAAAGGCGATCGGAGATCGTGGCTGGTGGGGGAGCCTTCGGGGAGAAGCTGGAAAACGATGAGAGGTTTTCCCTGATGGCGTCCCCCACACAAGGTAACGAAACCCCCTGGAAAGGGGAAGTAGCAAAAAAGAAAGACAGCAAAGTCAGGAAAAATGAGGATGCTAATACTGCAATAAACATGGAGGCCGTGGAAGTGCAGGCCGTGGAAGTGGAGGCCAGGGAAGTGGAGGCTGGAGAAATTGTGGAGATGGAGGAGAGTGTGGAAGCGGAGGAGAGTGTGGAAGCGGAGGAGGAGAGGATGCCGACCCGGGGGGAGACGGAGACGGGCTCAGAGGCCCCCTGGGAAAGCAGCAATGGAGAGGCAAATGTGGAACTTTCCTGTAACCGATCTGTGGAGAACTTTGAGTCTAACAGTGAGCACCCCCGGGGTTGCTCACACAAATACGGCAGCAGGAGTCCCCAGTGTCTATGCAGAATTTTTCTTTTGGAGCAGATTTACCGCCAGAGGAGGAAAAAAGGAAGAAAAAGTTATGGAAGATGAGGAAGAAGGCAAAGGCGAAGACAGGTGGAGTAACCTATAAGTATTCCTACCTGTCTTCCTTGCGTTCCGGACCTGGTGAGAGCTCGGTTCGGGACGCAAACCCCGCAAATCCCCCAGCTCCGGCCTCTGCAGTGGGGTCGTGGCGGGTATGTGGGCAGAAAAATATGGTGCTGGTTTTGAGCAATGTGGCCAAGATGGCGCCAGACGCCATCTCCTGTAAAGGAGGTGGTGTCGATGGCCACGTGGCACTAGGGGGCGTGTCCCCGTGTCCGGCGGATGGGGAACCTCAGAAGCCGGTCTCTGGCGCAAGCCGGAGGCCGGGGGACGGGGGGAACCGGAAACCGGATGTGGCGCCGGAAAACCGGAAGTCCGCTGGTCATGTGACTCGGCCGGCGGACGCACCAGAAAGTGTTGCGGCAGCGAGTGGTGGCGGTAGGAGAGGCTCCGGCACTGCTGGCCATCCCCCGACGGGAGGGGGGGTTGGTTTGGTGCCGGGAGCGGCTCTAGCATTGACTGCGGCCCCTCAATCTGCATCGCCGCAAGGCGGTGGTAGGGGTTTAGCGGGCACGGGGGGTGATGGCACCCCTCCTCCCGAACATTGTATTGGTGGCGCAGCAGATATGGAGGTCTGTGAAGCGGAGGGTGCTGAGGGATTGCCGCCTGAGATATCCGGCGGCGCCCCAGAAGTAGCGGCACCTGATGATGTGGAGACCCCAAAAATGACAAAAACAACTTATAAAAAGCCCATAGACAAGAGGAAGAACTCTGTAACCAGCCTGGTCGGTATGAAAGTTGTGGAGAGGAATGTAAGTGGAAATGTAAATATTAATGGTAATGTTAGTAGTGTTGGTAATATTGTTGGTGGTGGTAATGTTGTGGATATTAATGTGGGTTGTAATATTGTGGGGGGAGTGTCAACCATTGGCGGGCCGGTTGCTCCTTCTGCCAGAGCGCCCGGCAGGTCGTATGCGGGCGTTGTGGTGGGGGGACCGTCGGCCCACCCATCCTCATCTTCTGGGCCTGGGGACGGCAGTTTGCAACAGCGCCTTCTAGAAGCCTTAAGGGAGGGGAAGCAGACGATAACAGTAGGGGGAGTGCAGAAGGACCTATCCTTTTGGATAAATAGGTATGGTCTGGATGCCTTCCGAGAGAGACGGGGAGATCAGTGGTCGCTCCCAACAACCGGGCCGGCCGTGGCCAGGAGGAATGTGGTCCATCTCCAGTGGCGTGGCAATGATGCGTGCCCTCCTCGTAAGAGGGTGGTGGAGCTGCTGCTGGAGATGGGCTTCAAGGCGAGTGACATCTATGCCTTGATACATCCTCATGGTACGGCTGAGTTTGACATCAGCTTTGTTCAGCCGGGGGGCCTTGAGGTCTTCTGGGGGAACTATGAGCTGGTGAAAAGCGAGCCCGGCTGGCGAGGGTTTGCTGCGCAAGCAATCTCTCGCCAGAATGGTCTCAGGAAAGTAACCGTTCTTACCCGTAACGAGTCGCTTTCCTGTGTGGACATCATGACCTGGTTGGGAAGATACGGTGAGGTAGCAGAGATGCCACGGAAGAACTGCGATGAGTTTGGCATCTGGTCGGGAGCCTGGACGTTTATGGTCAAACTTAAGCGTCTGGGGCAGACGGTGTCCCACATACCATCATCTGCTTTCTTGGGAAGAGATCGAATCCTTGTCTTCTACCAGGGGCAGCCGAAGCTGTGTCACCGGTGTGGCGACCCCTCACACTTGAGCGCAAGCTGCACTGTGCAGAAGTGCGCTCATTGTGGGGGGGTAGGCCATCTGGCCGCATCGTGTGAGCAGTTTAGGTGTAACCTGTGTGGTGACCTAGGTCACCCTTTCAGTCGGTGTCCGCGCTCAGTCGTCAATGTCTGTTCCAACCCTACGGAGAATGTAAGGAGGGAGGTCTCCGTGGGCGAGGGGGTGGACAGAGACGATAGAGCCCAAGAGCAAAGGACGAACGCCAGGAGGGGACCCCCTTCTCGTCAGAGAAGGGCGGAAAAACGCAGAAGGGAACGAGAGCTGAGGAGGACCCAGGAAACTGGGGACTCCTCTGGCTCGGACCTGGATGCCCCCCAGGATACTGATGCTCTTGGGGAGGCCGTACTGGACGAGGAGATAAGGAGGATAGAGAGAGAGCAGAGGGCTGAGGACTCCCAGTCCTCCCACTATGAAAGTGTGGAAGAGGAAGGGAGGTCACAGCCTAAAACAAAACAGGGGACACCGGGTAACATCAAAACAGGGCTAAAAACATCTGGCCCTGCCCCGACCAAGGAAGGCAAAACCTGCACCCCCCTGGTGTGCTCCCCCAACCGATACCGTGTTCTCATGGATATTCCAGACCCCCAGGCCGGGGGGGAGAGCACGGTAGGGAGTCTAGGAGTCGTTGAGCCTCCTCTTCTGCAGGGGCCACTGTCCCCGGGGGAGGGGGTCGGCCCGGACCCAGGAGATGAGAATGGGAGGGGGGTGGTGGAGGTTATGGACTCCTCAACAACAAAAAAAAGAGGTAAAGAGGGTGAGGGGTCCTCCTCAGAGGAGAAAGCAAGGGGTGGGAAGAAGAAAACCATCTAACTCAATCATTTATGATGGCGGCACCCACTCCGTTGACGCTGGCATCGATTAACGTTGCCAGCATTAAGTCGAATATGGCTAGATTTGCAGCCTTTGCTTTTCTCGGCCGGGTTGAAGCTGACATTTTGTTTTTGCAGGAGACCAGACTGTCACTTTTGCCAGAGGTCGTGAAAGCTCGGAGGGAGTGGCGACGTGGGCCCTCCTACTGGTCTCTTGCGGCTGAGCCATATAGCGGGGTGGCGGTACTTTTTACCGCACCGGTCACATGCCGGCGGATGATCGAGTTAGAAATGGGGCGGTGCTTGATCTTAGATGTTCTCATGAGGGGACAAGAACTAAGACACATTAACATCTACGGTCCCCAGACAAAGTGGGACCGGAAAAGTGTCTTCATGAGGATTAAGCCCTTCCTTTTTACAGGCCGACAAGTCATTTTTGGAGGGGACTTTAACACTGTCGTTAGGCCCCAAGACAGAGGAGGTTCCAGAAAGGTACTGGCCTATGATAGTGTCGAGTTGAATAGAATAGCTAGTGATGCTCGTCTGGAGGACATCCACATTCGGTATACCCCAGGCCACTCGGGGTTCACCTATCATAGTGGTAGTCGTAGGTCCAGGATAGACAGTTTTTTTTTAAAGGAGGACGCCATCTCTTCGGCAGTGTCCGTCGTTGAGGTGGAGTTCTCCGATCACTGTATGATTATGTTTTCTTTGAATGTTGCAGAGTCCCTCCAGATGGGAAGAGGTATATGGAGGCTGAATTCTACTCTCCTGGAAGAAGCAGAGATAAGACAGGCCTTCGAGGATTTTCTTCAGAGCCAGGTACCTTTATTGGATCTAGGTGGTACTAAGTCTGAGTGGTGGGAGGTGTTCAAAGAACGGGTGGCTGAGTTTTTCCGTCAGATCTCGTGCCTCAGGTCTATGAGCAGGTATCGCCTGTATCAAGACATGAGGAGGAAACTCGAACATCTAGTCTCAACCGGAGGTAGCCGTGAGGAAATCTCCGTGGTGAAAGCTCTGCTCAAAAGATGCCAATATGATAGGCACACGTCTTTGGTTCTTGAACGGGATTTCGGGAGGTACCGCTCGCCCGACCCTTACAAGAACTGCAAGATGTCAGTGAGTCGTAAGGTGGTGACAGGACTGGTAGATAGTACAGGCTCCCTGATGAGATCCAAATCAGGGATCCTGGAGGTCATCAGATCCTTTTATTCGCAGCTTTTGGGTGAGCAGGATCTAAACCGAGACGAAATGTCGGCTTTCCTGGCTGAAACCATCCCTGAGCCAGGAGCAGACCCCTCGCTTGGTGTTTTGACAGAGTCGATCAAGGAAGAGGAAGTGATGCTGGCGATTGATGGGTTGGCCATCAAAAAGTCGCCAGGCCCAGATGGCTTAACATCTGAGTTTTATAAGGCTTTTAAGGGAACCTTAGTTCCCCTCTTGACTGCGGTTTTTAATGAGTGCCTCTCCTCGGGTGCTCTGCCATCCTCCTGCAGGGGATATCCTCCTGCAGGGGATGGTTTCGGCCTTTCTTCCAGGAATGGGAGACAGGAGGCCAAGCGAAAGACCTGCGTGCACCCCATGGGCACCTCCCGGCTTATGCCGCCCCGGTTCTGAAGGTTGTTCGTCGGTGGGGTCTGGAGGCGAGGGAGATCAAGACCATGTCGAGAAAATTTCTTGACAGAAAGGTCTTGTTGACCTGCTTCCAGAAGCCCCTGGCGCTCAGGGACTGCCCAAGTAGCGACCTCGGGGTGGGATTAAAACTTTTAAACTCTGTGAGGATTCCCCAGAAGTTTTGGGATCTGGCTTGGCGCTGCTTCCATGGGAGGCTGTATGTAAGGGGCAATCTGAAGTTCAGAAACTCCGATGAAAGAGGTTGTCCTCGGGAGGAGTGCGATGACACGCTGGAAAGCATGGACCATTTCTTGCTTCAGTGTCCCTTCAATGCAGAGGTTTACAAACGGGTGGGTGCCTCCATCGGTTGGCCCTGTCTGACCAACCTCTCCTACGCTGGTTGGGCCTATGTGGCATTCGGAGACCTGGGTGGAAGGGATCATTGCACTTCTTTTTTAGTTAGTTTAGTGATCAGGTATTTCACGTGGAACGCACGGTGCTTAGTATCGACTCAGTGTAAAATCCTCCTGGAGGACGAGGTGTGTAGGAATATCATGGGTGACCTGGTGAAGGTCCGGTCTCTGGAGGTTGAGAAACTGGGTGCATCCAAGGCCTCTCGACTTTGGAGGGGCTTCAATTTTAGGGTGCCCTAGGTGGAACCAACCTTCAGGGGGAGGGGAGGGAGTGCTCCTGGGTATTAGACTGGATGTGGGGGTCTGCACCTTGCCATGACACCGGGAAATAGCGATAGGGACAGAATGAGAGACAGCAGGAGGGACAGATTAGTTTATAAAGTAATAAGGGATAGAGATAGGGCAAGCAGGATAGGTTTAGCCATAGGGACCGGGGTGGTGGTTGGGGGTTGGCTTTGGCCTCTGGGCTGGTGCTCTAGGGGGTCTTTCCTCTCTCTCTCCTCTGGTGATGGGCTGAGTAAGCACAAGTAGGTTTTTGTTTTGAGCTTTTTGGAGACAGAAAAAGGGCTTACAAGCAGCCAAACTTAGGTTTTCGGGTTTATGTATACAGTATGATATTTTGTTATAGTTATGTGTCGGTATGATTATATGGTGTATAGGTGTATGCATGGGTTTGTGTGAATGTTTAGGTAAGATGGGCAGTAGATAGGTGGGGTGGGGGGCCTGGGGGTGTGCCCAGCCCGATTCTGGACTACGTGGACGTGAGGAGGACATGAGACGTGGGATCGGGCTGGGTGGGTGATGTGTTGGGTGGTGGGGGCCAGCATCTGAACTATGCGGACATGGAAGGACATGAGGCGTGATGCTGGTTGGGCGAATGAATGGGTGGTGATGGATAAGTTAGTGTGTACAGGGTTAGGTATGAATGTGGATAAGTTAATAAAATTAAAAAAAAATGTAAAAAAATATATAAAAAAAAAAAAATGTAAAAAAAAAATTAAAAAAAATAAATAAATTAAAAAATGTGAAAAAAAATAAAAAATATATATATATTTATTTTTTTTTTTTGCGTTTTGTTCTTTTATTTTAATTTACATGGTGCACTGAAGTAAGTGCACCATGGGATGGTAACTTTTATTTTTAGAGTTTATTATTATTATTATTTTGTTTATAATATTTTTGTGATTATTATTTATTTTGTTTTATATATGTGGTGTTTTTTTTTAGGGAGCCATTGGTTGGCATATGGTTTTTAAGAGTATGTTCTGAAAAAAAAATAATAATAATAAAAAAATAAGTATGTTGTATATAATGTTATATTTATGTTTTCTTGGGGTTAGGGGGTATAGGTGTGTGTATGAATGAGTATGGGATTATAGTTATGTATGCATGGGGATTTATGTAAAAAGGGCCAGGCTGGGTAAAACGTGATGCACAGAAATGTACATAAGTTTTGTTTTGTTTGTTTTGTATGTACCTTTTATTTTGTAATGTTTTATATTTTTCTATTAAAAGAGTACTAGAGGAATGCAACTCAATATTTTACTGCCCAGATTCTGAAGTTTTCAGAAATATCCCACATGTGGTCCTAGTGCGCTAATGGACTGAGACACCGTCCTCAGAAGCAAAGAAGCACCTAGTGGATTTTGGACCTCCTTTTTTATAGAATATATTTTAGGCACCTTGTCAGGTTTGAAGAGGTCTTGTGGTGCCAAAACAGTGGAAACACCCCAAAAGTGAACCCATTTTGGAAACTACACCCCTCAAGGAATTTATCTAAGGGTATAGTTAACATTTTGACCACACAGGTTTTTCGCTAAATATATTGGAATTAGTCTGTAAAACTGAAAATCTACTTTTTTTTCTGAAAAAACATAGACATTTTTAATATTTACAAGGAATAACGAAGAAAATGCACCCCCAACATTTGTAAAGCAATGTCTCCCAATTACGGCAATAAAATGTTGAATTTTCTCATTTTCACAAGGGATAAAGGAGAAATAACAACCAATTTTTGTAAAGCAATTTCTCCCGAGTACGGAAATACCCCACATGTGGTCATACATTTTTTTCATTAGAAATGAATTAACCCTTTCAGCACTGATCCATTTTTTGCTTTCTCATTTTCGTTTTTCACTCTCCGCCTTCCAAGAGCCATAAATTTTTTCTTTTTCGGTCAAGAGAGTGGTGTGGGGGCTATTTCTTGCGGGAGGAGTTGTAGTTTCTATTGACACCTTTTAAAGTACCATAAAATGTACTGGGAAACTGAAAAAACAAAATTCTTTGCGGGCTGAAATCTGAAAGAAATTTGATTCCATTTTTTGGGGGTTTCGTTTTTACAGCTTTCGCCGGGCGGTAAAAACATAAACTTTACTTTATTATACAGCTCAATACAATTACGGTGATACCAATTTTTTTTTTTTATATTATACTACTTTTACAAAGAAAAATCTAATTGTTAAAATAAAAATTGTTTTGTTTCACCACATTCTGGGAGCCGTAACTTTTTTATTTTTCGGTTGATTGAGCCGTGGGACGTCTTATTTTTTGCGGGACGAGCTGTAGTTTTCATTGGTACCATTTTTAGGTACATAAAAAGTGATCAAAAAGTTGTATTACATTTTTTTTGGAGAGCTAAGGTGACAAAAAAACCTGTGATTTTGGCAGTTTAAATTATCTAAGTTTGTTACGGTGTTCACCGTGCGAGTTAAATAATGGTACATTGTAATAGTTCAGCCTTTTACGGACGTAGCGATACAAATTTAGCGTATTTTTTTTTTACATTACTCTACTAAAGTTTTTATTTTAACTTTACATTTTTTTTTCTCACTACTAAAAACTTTAATTCTTCTACACATTTTATTAGTCCCCTTAGCCCTTATTCACACGACAGGGTTTCCCAGCCGGGTGACGGCCGTTCATAAATTGTCCGTCACCCGGCTGCATTAGGAACAATAGACACCTAATGGGGGTATTCACATGACCGATTTTCAGCCGTTTACCCGGCCGTCCGGCTCCCATAGAAGTCTATGGGGCCGGGTAATACACGGCCATCACCGGAATGTGTCCCGAGTGATGGCCATGTATTCCATCACTCGCGCTCTCTCTCCTCCTCCTCACAGTGCAGAGTGCATGTGAGGAGGAGGAGGGCCTTTTTTTGCTCCCAGTAGAAGTAGGAATCTACAATCCCCTGCCGGGGATTGGGGATTCCGCTACAGGAGAAATGAGTGACTACGCTGTCCATATATGGACACAGCGACGTCACTCACTTCTGCAGCGGAATCCCTGACACCTTGGCCGGGGATTTCGCTACAGGAGAAGTGAGTGACTACGCTGTCCATATATGGACACAGTGACGTCACTCACTTCTGAAGCGGAATCCCGACACCTTGGCTGGGGATTCCGCTACAGGAGAAGTGAGTGACTACGCTGTCCATATATGGACACAGCGACGTCACTCACTTCTGAAGCGGAATCCCCGACCCCGTGGCCGGGGATTCCGCTACAGGAGAAGTGAGTGACTACACAGTCCATATATGGACATTGAAGTCAGTGACTTCTCCTGGAAGGGGGGGGATGGGTGCAACCTACAGGGGGCTATGTGACATTACCTACAGGGGACTGGGTGACATTACCTACAGGGGGCAGGGTGGCATTACCTACAGGGGGCAGGGTGGCATTACCTACAGGTGGCAGGGTGGCATTGCCAACAGGGGGCTGTGTGGTATTACCTACAGGGGACTGGGTGACATTACCTACAGGGGGCAGGGTGGCATTACCTACAGGGGGCTGGGTGACATTACCTACAGGGGGCAGGGTGGCATTGCCAACAGGGGGCTGTGTGGCATTACCTACAGGGGACTGGGTGACATTACCTACAGGGGGCAGGGTGGTATTACCTACAGGGGGCAGGGTGGCATTACCTACAGGGGGCAGGGTGGCATTGCCAACAGGGGGCTGGGTGGAATTACCAACAGGGGGCTATGTGGCATTACCTACAGGGGGCTGTGTGGCATTACCTACAGGGGGCAGGGTGGCATTGCCAACAGGGGGCTGGGTGGAATTACCAACAGGGGGCTGTGTGGCATTACCTACAGGGGGCTGTGTGGCATTACCTACAGGGGACTTGGTGGCATTACATACAGGGAGCTGGGTGGCATTACCTACAAGGGGCAGGGTGGCATTGCCTACAGGGGGCAGGGTGGTATTACCTGCAGTGAGCTGGGTGGCATTACCTGCAGGGGGCTGGGTGGCATTACCTGCAAGGGGCTGGGTGGCATTACCTGCAGGGGGCTGGGTGGCATTACCTGCAGGGGGATGGGTGGCATTACCTGCAGGGGGCTGGGTGGCATTACCAACAGGGGGCTGGGTGGCATTACCTACAGTGTGCTGTGTGGCATTATCTACAGAGGGCTGTGTGTGGCAACAAATTTAAATGAAATTCATCCGATTTTAAAACGGACAGGGAAAAAAAACGGGTCAAAATCGGCCGTTAAAAACGGCAACATGGCCCGGAATGGAATCGGAACGGATGCAAACCGGCTGGGAAAAACAGCCCAAAACCGCAGATTTTATCGGTCACACTCGGACCCTGTCGCGTGAATGAGGCGTTAGGGGACTTGAACCAGCGATCATTGGATCGCTGGTACAATATACTGCAATACTAATGTATTGCAGTATATTGTTATTTTTACAGGCTTCTGTAACAGCACGATCTCTGTTACTGTCCATTAGTCCCGTGTGTCAGCTGTAATACACAGCTCCATACATCAACCCCCGCACCATGATGTGCAATTAAGTCATAGTGCGCAAAGGGGTTAATGCACAGCGGATGTTCAAAGTGAATATTGCAATTTTCCACTGATATGCCATTATAGTGCATAATATGTTGTGCCCAGTTTGTGCCACTGGTGACAAATACCTCATAAAATGTTAAGCGGGTTCTCCCGGGTATGGCGATGCCATATATGTGGGCGCAAACTGCTGTTTGGGTACGCTGCAGGGGTTAGAACGGAGGGAGCTCCATTTTGCTTTTGGAGCGCAGATTTTGCTTGCTAATAGTTCTGTTTAGGGTTTTACTGGTGTTTCAGTTTATAATGTGGGGACATATGTAATCTGTGCGGAGTACATCAGGGTATAATAAGAGGGTATAATAATGGGGTAAATAAATAATAATTCATAGATGTGTGGCCGGTGTCGCACTGATAAATGGTGTCGGATGTTACCCTCTTTTAGAAAACACTGCACATTTTGCATCGCCATATTCTGAGAGCCAGAACTTCTTTATTGTTACTCCATCGGAGCTGCGTGAGGGCTTATTTGTTGCGGGACAATCTGTAGTTTTCATTGGTACCATTTTGGGGTATATGCAATTTTTTGATCACTATTTATTGTATTTTTTGCAAGCCGGGTGACCAAAAACAAGCAATTCTGACCATGTTTTTGAGTTAATTTTTTTGCGGCATTTACCGTGCGCTATAAATGACAATTTTACTTTATTCTGCGGGTCAGTACGATTACGGTGATGCCATATGAATATAGTTTCTTTATGTTTTGCGCAATAAAATCACTTTTTTACAAAATAATTTATTTTCTGTGTCACCATATTCTGAGAGCCATAACTTTTTTATTTTTTAGTCAAAAAGCTGGGTAAGGGCTTGTTTTTTGCAGGACAAGGTGTACTTTTTATCGGTACTATTTTCGGGTACATGCTACTTTTTGATCACTTTTTATTCTCTATTTTGGGAGGGGTGGTGACCAAAAAATAGCGATTCTGGTGTGGTTTTTTTATTGATTTTTCTTGGGGGTGTTTATCGTGCAGGAAAAATAACATTATAGTTTTATAGTTGGGGTCATTACGAACGCAGTGATACCAGATATGTGTACTTTTTTTAACGTGTTCATTTATTATAGGAAAAAAATCATTTTTTGTTTATATAACGTAACTTTTATTTTTACATTTAAAAAAAAAAAAATGTATTACCTTTTTTTTTCATTTTTTACTTGTCCCACTAGGGGACATTTAGACTTGCAGCTTTGATCACTGCTAGAGTAGATGACACTACCTACGTAGTGTAATGTATTCTAACTGTCATTGTGACGTCACACTGACAGTAAGTCTAGGAGGACCGGCCGGAGGCTGCTCCTCCGAGGTTTCCGTACATGGCAACCCGGAGGCTATTGTCTGGCCTCCGATTGCCACGACAAGCATCGGCAGCCCCCACAATCACTTTGTGGGGGCTGCCGATGTGCTTCAAACCCCTTAAATGTGGCGATCGCAATCAGTCGCCTCATTTATGGTGTTAATTGCCAAAATCAGCGGCGATGGTCCTTTGACCAGCAAGACTGGAGTGTCAGCTGTCGGGGCAGCTGACCTCCGGGTTCCTTGACACTGTCCGTTAAGACTGTGTGCGCCGGGAACCGCTCTGCAACTGTACGTCCTGGTGCGGGAAGCAAACCCTTTCCAGGACGTACAGTTGCGGCGAAGCGCGGGAAGAGGTTAAGTTCCAGCTCAGACTGCAGTACACTTCTTTTGTTGAAACTTTCAACTGTCATTTTGGCTTGTAACTTGCACATCTCGAACACACGTCTCTAGACATCTAGACATGTCTAGATGATTCCAAAGGAGTTCCATTGGATTGCACATCTCTAGATGATTCCAAAGGAGTTCAATTGGAGTTCATGGTTCTGGGGTGGCCAAACCATGTTCTGCACCTGTAGTCATTCTTTTGACTGAACATTGTTTTTGGTCATTATCTTGCTCTAGTGTGAAACCATAACCAATTAGACGGGTGCCGGAATTGATGGCATGTCGAACAAGGATGTTGTGGTAGCACTTGTGTCCATGACTATTCAGATTTTTAGACAAAAAGCAAAGAAAAATGCCTCCAGCTCACCTTGTTTGCTAGCTAGTTTGGGTTATCTCGCACGGATCCTCGTGTCGGTTCACGATAATGTACAACAGCAAGAAAGAGAAGGGTGGATCCAGCGTGGATGCGTCTAAAATGGAATACTTGTTTCCAAGTTTAATTAGTCAAAAATCTAAAAAAGTCAGGACTTGGTTGAAGGTGTAGAATCCTGAAGTGAAAGGAGAAAAAATCATAGGTAGATGAAGCCTACGCGTTTCTGACGCTTCCTGCGTCCTTAGTCATGGCTGATAATGACTGTCTGGTCTATGTGTCTGGGATATATATCCCTGCACACAGGTGTTGGTAATAATTGCGTTATCCATGTGGTTTTATTTCCTGGTGCATAGAAATAACGGAGTGAAGAGGCGGCTCGTCTCTATCAAAAAGGACTGGTGGTATCTTTTAGGTATGAACAAACTCAAAAATAAACTGATTACATATATAGAGTGAAGGAAATAAGTATTTGATCCCTTGCTGATTTTGTAAGTTTGCCCACTGTCAAAGACATGAACAGTCTAGAATTTTTAGGCTAGGTTAATTTTACCAGTGAGAGATAGATTATATAAAAAAAATAAAAGAAAATCACATTGTCAAAATTATATATATTTATTTGCATTGTGCACAGAGAAATAAGTATTTGATCCCTTTGGCAAAATAGACTTAATACTTGGTGACAAAACCCTTGTTGGCAAGCACAGCAGTCAGACGTTTTATTGTAGTTAATGATGAGGTTTGCACACATGCTAGATGGAATTTTGGCCCACTCCTCTTTGCAGATCATCTGTGAATCATTAAGATTTCGAGGCTGTCGCTTGGCAACTCGGATCTTCAGCTCCCTCCATAAGTTTTCGATGGGATTAACGTCTGGAGACTGGCTAGGCCACTCCATGACCTTAATGTGCTTCTTTTTGAGCCACTCCTTTGTTGCCTTGGCTGTATGTTTCGGGTCATTGTCGTGCTGGAAGACCCAGCCACGAGCCATTTTTAATGTCCTGATGGAGGGAAGGAGGTTGTCACTCAGGATTTGACGGTACATGGCTCCATCCATTCTCCCATTGATGCGGTGAAGTAGTCCTGTGCTCTTAGCAGAGAAACACACCCAAAACATAATGTTTCCACCTCCATGCTTGACAGTGGGGACGGTGTTATTTGGGTCATAGGCAGCATTTCTCTTCCTCCAAACACGGCGAGTAGAGTTAATGCCAAAGAGCTCAATTTTAGTCTCATCTGACCACAGCACCTTCTCCCAATCACTCTCAGAATCATCCAGATGTTCATTTGCAAACTTCAGATGGGCCTGTACATGTGCCTTCTTGAGCAGGGGGACCTTGCGGGCACTGCAGGATTTTAATCCATTACGGCGTAATGTGTTACCAATGGTTTTCTTGGTGACTGTGGTCCCAGCTGCCTTGAGATCATTAACAAGTTCCCCCCGTGTAGTTTTCGGCTGAGCTCTCACCTTCCTCAGGATCAAGGATACCCCACGAGGTGAGATTTTGCATGGAGCCCCAGATCGATGTCGATTGACAGTCATTTTGTATGTCTTCCATTTTCTTACTATTGCACCAACAGTTGTCTCCTTCTCACCCAGCGTCTTACTTATGGTTTTGTAGCCCATTCCAGCCTTGTGCAGGTCTATGATCTTGTCCCTGACATCCTTAGAAAGCTCTTTGGTCTTGCCCATGTTGTAGAGGTTAGAGTCAGACTGATTAATTGAGTCTGTGGACAGGAGTCTTTTATACAGGGGACCATGTAAGACAGCTGTCTTTAGTGCAGGCACCAAGTTGATTTGGAGCGTGTAACTGGTCTGGAGGAGGCTGAACTCTTAATGGTTGGTAGGGGATCAAATACTTATTTCTCTGTGCACAATGCAAATAAATATATATAATTTTGACTATGTGATTTTCTTTATTTTTTTTTATATAATCTATCTCTCACTGGTAAAATTAACCTAGCCTAAAAATTCTAGACTGTTCATGACTTTGACAGTGGGCAAACTTACAAAATCAGCAAGGGATCAAATACTTATTTCCTCCACTGTACATGGTGATTAGATGTGTGTTATACATGTATATATTTTAGCTGGGAATTGTATTAAAAGTTCTAATGAAAAGGCGAGGAAATATTGCATTTATTCTATTTTATTCGTTCTAACATGTGATAGCTTCCAAATAAGTATGAAATATGGTATTTACGTTCTAAGTTACGCAATAGACTTGAAGTATAAGCTGGAAGTATCGCTTTTTCTCCTTTCACTTCAGGATTCTACACCTTCAATCAAGTCCTGACTTTTTTAGATTTTTGACTAATTAAACTTGGAAACAAGTATTCCATTTTAGACGCATCCACGCTGGATCCACCCTTCTCTTTCTTGCTGTTATTCAGATTTTTAGTCATCAACTGCACCACCTCCGAAACATCCCCAGACCATAATGGAACCTACTCCATAATTGAGTGTGAACTGTTTGCAAGCAGAAAGCATGCGCTCACCTGCTATAGACGAACAAACTTTCGCCTCACACTTCTTCCACTGACTAGTGGTCCAGCTCCTGTGCTGTGGTCATGGTGGATCAACTACCTTCTCCAGGCGAGCAATTTCCTGCAGACTATGTCCTGCATTTCTCAAAGCAACTATGGCATATCACTTTTTGATTGATTACTCCTTCCTAAAACAGTAGATTACTGTAATGGATTTGCCTGAAACGGCTTCTTTGTCGACGCCCGTGGTTAATCAGCCTGCATCTGTGCCTAGGTCTGTTAGAGTGACTCGATCTGCTACCAATCAGGCTGGGAGGCTGAGGAGTGGGAGAACCTATCACAGCCTGGCCAGACGGAGCTAGCTCCCGCCCTCGGTATTTTTATACTTTCATTTCCTGCTCCTCCAGTGCCTGTGATTCTTTCCTGTTTCCTGGCTCTGTTGCTCCTGCTATTATTATTGACCTTGCTTCATTTGGACCCTGGCTTTACTGACTACGCTTCTGCTCTGCGTTTGGTACCTCGTACACTCCTGGTTTGACTCGGCTCGTTCACTACTCCTGTTGCTCAGGGTGTTGCCGTGGGCAACTGCCCCATTTCCCTTAGCTTCTGTGTACCCTTGTCTGTTTGTCTGTCGTACACATATTGAGCGTAGGGACCGTCACCCAGTTGTACGCCGTCGCCTAGGACGGGCCGTGAAAGTAGGCAGGGACTGAGTGGTGGGTAGATTAGGGCTCGCCTGTCTGTCTCCCTACCCTGTCATTACAATTACACTGTACAAAACACACCTCTCATGTTCAGGGCAGGCGTTAGGAGTGTGCGACCTGGCCAAGTGCAAAGGGCGCTGCACCCTCCCAGCATGTAGGGGGCACCAGTGGGCTTTGCCTTGGCTCTGTTTTCTGCTCCTCGTTACACACACGGAGGAAACAAGAGCCAAGGAGCAAGAGCAGAGCAAAGGAGGAAGCTCCGCCCACAGCCAGTCCTGCAAGAAACCTGTGATCCTGTCAGCAAGGAGAGATGGTAAGTGTCTATGTGTGTCTATGTTTTTGTGTGTGTATGTTCCAGTATGTGTGTGTTTATGTGTGTGTGTGTATATACAGGGTGGGCCATTTATATGGATACACCTAAATAAAATGGGAATGGTTGGTGATATTAACTTCCTGTTTTGTGGCACATTAGTATATGGGAGGGGGGAAACTTTTCAAGCTGGGTGTTGACCATGGCGGCCATTTTGAAGTCGGCCATTTTGTATCCAACTTTAGTTTTTTCAATGGGAAGAGGGTCATGTGACACATCAAACTTATCGAGAATTTCACAAGAAAAACAATGGTGTGCTTGGTTTTAACGTTACTTTATTCTTTCATGAGTTATTTACAAGTTTCTGACCACTTATAAAATGTGTTCAAAGTGCTGCCCATTGTGTTGGATTGTCAATGCAACCCTCTTCTCCCACTCTTCACACACTGATAGCAACACCGCAGAAGAAATGCTAGCACAGGCTTCCAGTATCCGTAGTTTCAGTTGCTGCACATCTCGTATCTTCACAGCATAGACAATTTCCTTCAGATGACCCCAAAGATAAAAGTCTAAGGGGGTCAGATCAGGAGGCATTTCTTCTGCGGTGTTGCTATTAGTGTGTGAAGAGTGGGAGAAGAGGGTTGCATTGACAATCCAACACAATGGGCAGCACTTTGAACACATTTTATAAGTGGTCAGAAACTTGTAAATAACTCATGAAAGAATAAAGTAACGTTAAAACCAAGCACACCATTGTTTTTCTTGTGAAATTCTCTATAAGTTTGATGTGTCACATGACCCTCTTCCCATTGAAAAAACTAAAGTTGGATACAAAATGGCCGACTTCAAAATGGCCGCCATGGTCAACACCCAGCTTGAAAAGTTTCCCCCCTCCCATATACTAATGTGCCACAAACAGGAAGTTAATATCACCAACCATTCCCATTTTAATTAGGTGTATCCATATAAATGGCCCACCCTGTATATATATATATATATATATATATATATCTATGTTAGTGTGTATATATGTATGCCTCTGTGTGTGTTTATATATATATATGTGTGTGTATAGTTATCCGAGTTTGATATCTGCAGTTTTACATAGGACTGCAGGTGACATCTACTACATTATGTGTACTTAGAGAGTTATCTGTGGTGTTACATGGGACTGCAGGAAACATTACTACATTATCTGTACTCAGAGTTATCACTGTGTGTTATCTGTGGTGTTACATAGGACAGCAGGTAACGTCTACTACATTATCCGTACTCAGAGTGTTATAACTGTGTTATCTGTGATGTTACATAGGACTGCAGGTAACTTCTACTACATTATATGTACTCAGAGAATTATCACTGTGTTATCTGTGGTATTACATAGGACTGCAGGTAGCACTACTACAGTATATGTATTTAGAGAGTAATCACTGTGTGTTAGCCTTGGTGTTACATAGGACTGCAGGCAACACTAATACATTATCTGTCATCAGAGTTATCACTGTGTTATCTGCGGTGTTACATAGGACTGCAGGTAACACCAATACATTATCTGTCATCAGAGTTATCACTGTGTTATCTGTGGTGTTACATAGGACGGCAGGTAACATCTACTACATTATCTGTACTCAGAGAGTTATCACTGTGTTATTTGTGGTATTACATAGGACTGCAGGTAAACACTACTACTGTATATGTATTTAGAGAGTAATCACTGTGTGTTATCTGTGGTATTACATAGGACTGCAGGTAACACGAATAAATTATCTGTACTCAGAGCGTTATCACGGTGTTATCTGTGGTATTACGTAGAACCGCAGGTGACATCATTATCTGCATTTTGTATATATGGGTATGTATGTGAATGTGTGTAAGTGTGTGAAAGTGTGTCTGTACTTGTATATATGTGCCTTTCATGTATTTTTATATGTCTCTATCAGGGTATTTATGTGCCTGTGTGTGTCTGTATATACAGTATGTGTATGTATGTCTATATATTTACCTTTATGCATGTGTATATATTCCAGAATGTGTGTGTATATATTTGCCTGTTTGTCTAAGTATGTCCCTCTATGTATGTATAGTATATATGTACCACTGTGTGCGTGTCTATATATGTGGTTAATTTTTGGTTTGTGGAGAGTCCCGCACAGAGGCCGGCCCTGATCACGTTCATCTATTACAGAGAAATTGATGAATCCAGGGGTATATTGGAATTTATGAGAAGTGTAGTACTGTCTGCCTGTCTCTGTGTGGTGAGCTATGCTGCAGCCTCTCTCACTCATTCACAGAGCATTAAGCAATAAAAGAAGGGACTTCTTGATATTGAGGCTACCCCATACAGATAAATTCATGGGGCCCTCTACATCTTACCTGATTGGTGTGCCTTTCTGACTACTGCCCGCTTTATCTGTCTTCACCTTTTGAGGTAGGGTTAGCTGAAGACAGCTGTTAGACAGTCTGTGAGGCCGCAATTAGCTGACCCTTCTTTCGTATGTAAGCTGGAAAATAATGACAGTAAGTCAAGGTGTGTTGTGCCTAGTCAAGTGTTGCTGCCCCTCGTTGTAGTGACCCTTTATTGCACCCCTCCAAACCAATATCTTTGGGTGGGAAACATCATTTTGCGGCAAACTGTCGTTTTATTTACATCAATTTCTCACATGATCTTCTGCGTGGTCTTGGAAGCCATTTTCCACAAAGAACTTGAAGTCAAACAATTTTCTATAATCTGGATACTCTCGAATTGCCATCCTCTCCCAAAGGATTCTCAATCTTGAATCAGTTTCCCTAAACAGCTTAAAGTGTGGTACACACTCTTCATTGCCATACTCTGTGGCGTAACTACCGCTATAGCGGCATGAGGCCCCCACCATGGCCGGAGGCTCCGCTAGCTGCCGCTATGGCTGCTACAGCGCGAGGCCACTGAACACTACGGCAGAGCAGGGAGGTATCTCCCCGCTCTGCCATTAAACGGGTTGTTTCTACATAAGACATGTATTCCCTATCCACAGGATAGGGGATACATGTGTGATCGCTGGCAGCGATAGGGAGAACGGGGGACAGAAAGTCCCCTCAAGTACTCCATCACAAACCTCGGACTTCCGGGGTCTGTGTCAGCAGCTCCGTAGAAATGAATGGAGCGCCGGTCGCGCTTGTGCGCATGCGTGACCAGCGCTCCTTTCATTTTTATTGAGCTGCGCAGACGCCGGAAGTCAGAGGTTAGTCATGGAGAACTTCGGGGGACTTTCGGTCCCCCATTCTCCTTATCAGTGCCAGTGATCACACATGTATCCCCTATCCTGTGGATAGGGGATACATGTCTTTTGTAGGACACACTATAGGTCGGATTTTTGGGGGGTTGGGGATGCATGGCGTTACCTACAGGGGGGGCTGTATAGCGTTACCTACAGGGGGGCTGTATGGCTTTACCTACAGGGGGGCTGTATAGCCTTACCTACAGGGGGGCTGTATGGCATTACCTACAGGGGGGGCTGTATGCCGTTACCTACAGGGGGGGCTGTATGGCGTTATCTACAGGGGGGCTCTATAGCGTTACCTACAGGGGGGCTGTATGGCTTTACCTACAGGGGGGCTGTATAGCCTTACCTACAGGGGGGCTGTATGGCGTTACCTACAGGGGGGGCTGTATGCCGTTACCTACAGGGGGGCTGTATGGCGTTATCTACAGGGGGGCTCTATAGCGTTACCTACAGGGGGGCTGTATGGCGTTATCTACAGAGGGGGCTGTATGGCGTTCTCTACAGAGGGGGCTGTATGGCGTTATCTACAGGGGGGGCTGTATGGCGTTATCTACAGGGGGGGCTGTATGGCGTTATCTACAGGGGGCTGTATGGCGTTATCTACAGGGGGGCTGTATGGCGTTATCTACAGGGGTCTGTATGATATTATCTACAGGGGGGGCTGTATGGCGTTATCTACAGAGGGGGCTGTATAGCGTTACCTACATTGGGGCTGTATGGAGTTATCTACAGAGGGGGCTGTATGGCGTTATCTACAGGGGGATGTATGGCGTTATCTACAGGGGGCTGTATGGCGTTATCTACAGGGGGGCTGTGTAACACCCAGGGGAGGGGGGCCCCAGTGAAAAGTTTGCTCTGGGGCTCAGTCTTTCCTAGTTACGCCCCTGGCCATACTGTATCTCAACTTCCCTTTCAATGGCTTTCACATGCACCAAAGATTGTGTCAAGATTCTTCTCCTACAAACTTTCCTGCTTTGAATGTATTTTTGTTCTGATACAACCTGAAGCCAACATTTGGAAGCTCTTGAAAAAGGCTTACAAACCGGAAACGTTGCATCACTGGAGTAAGACTACACTTGAAAGCCGGTTTAATACACAGTCTTTCAACCTCTCGTCTCCGCATTTTTTGGGGGGGTCAATGATGCTGCTACCAGATCTTAGTTTAAAGTCTATAGTGAAATATGAGAATGCCTTCATTCATAGCGTATAAGTTGTTGGCATTGTAATAGCATTTTGGGGGTCAGTGGCTTTTTTATAAAAATACAGAATGCTGTAGGTATAGCATTTTTTTCTGGGTTTTTTTCCCCCATAGGCTTCTAGATAGAATTGATAAAATGTCAGGAAAACGCATGTACAAAATAACATAAAATAAAAAATGCCACTAAAAATAAATGTAAAAAAGTCTATGAAAAATACAGTGAAATTCATGCTGGTTTTTTTTTTACATGGGTTTTAAAATGCAGGAAAAAAAAGTGTGTATGAAGGTTGCCTAAGGGTATGTTCACACGGCCTATTTACGGACGTAAATCGGGCGTTTTTGCCCCGAATTACGCCCGAAAATAGCGCCTCAATAGCGCTGACATCCCTGTAATTTCAGCCGTAACGGACGCCCTCGTGTGAACATACCCTTAAGCTTGAACCGACCTGTGAGTCTTTTCAGTTTGTTCTGTTTGCTGTCTATGAAAGTTGGTGAGATGGATCAGGCCTACTTAAAGACCCTAAGGGTATGTTCACACGAGGGCGTCCGTTACGGCTGAAATTACGGGGATGTTTCAGCCTGAAAACATCCCCGTAATTTCAGCCGTAACGGCATGTGCAGGCGCTTGAACGCCGCGTCCATTACGGCCGTAATTGGCGCTGCTATTCATTGGAGTGAATGAATAACGGCTCCAATTACGGCCAAAGAAGTGACAGGTCACTTCTTTGACGCGGGCGTCTATTTACGCGCCGTCATTTGACAGCGGCGCGTAAATATACGCCTCGTGTGAACAGACAAACGTCTGCCCATTGCTTTCAATGGGCAGATGTTTGCCAGCGCTATTGAGGCGCTATTTTCGGGCGTAATTCGGGGCAAAAACGCCCGAATTACGTCCGTAAATAGGCCGTGTGAACATACCCTTAGGGGGAATTCACACGAGCGTGATTTGGCAGGGTGTAGGGCACGTGGTTTTCGCGCGGCACGCAATGCCCTATAGAAGTCTATGGGGCAGTACACACAGTCCGTGTATTTTGCGCAGCGTTTGTTCGCTGCGCAAAATACGCGACAGGTTCAATAACTCTGCGTATTTCACGCATCACGCACCCATTGAAGTCAATGGGTGCGTGAAAACCAGGCAGGTCGCACGGAAGCACTTCCGTGCGAACAGCGCACGAGCTGTCAAAAGGATGAATGGAAACAGAAAAGCACCACGTGCTTTTCTGTTTCCAAGCATCCAAACGGAGTGTCTTTGCGAGGAGCGAACCCCGACAACCGAAGCTAACTTCACCGGGTTCGGCCAAACTCGTTTTGGCCGAACCCGGCCAAAAAATTTCCGGTCCGCGACGTTGGGAGACATTCACTGTGCATGGTGCTGAAAGAGTTAAACTGTTTCAGCACCATGGACAGTGACTTGCGATCCCAAAATACATGAACCTGTAAAAAAAACCGAAGTTCTAACTTACCGATTACTCCTGTCTCCTTCCTGCAGTCCGACCTCCCGGGATGACACTTCAGTTCAAGTGACAGCTCCAGCCAATCACAGGCCAAGCACAGGCTGCAGCCAATCACAGGCTGCAGCGGTCACTTGGACTGCCGTGTCATCCAGGGAGGTGGGGCCCGATGTCAAGAGAGGCGCGTCACCAAGGACGCGTCACCAAGGACGCGTCACCAAGGCAACGGCCGGGAAGTTCTCGGTAAGTAGGAACTTTATCTTTTTTTTTACAGGTTTTTCGCTGTTGTGTTCGGCATTCACTGTCGAGGGTGCTGAAAGATTTAGCTCTTTCAGCACCTTGGACAGTGACGGGCGTCGACAAGCCTCATCTCTATGATGCCGGCTGCGCGAAAATCACGCAGCCGCGCATCAGACACGCATGACACACGCAGCTGTCAAATGGTTTTTGCGCTCGCAAAACGCCGCGTTGTTTGCACGCGCAAAAACGCAACGTTCGTGTGAATCTGCCATTAGGGTCATTTCATATGTTGTTTTTTTGGTGCGGAAAACGCATTGGAATCAATGCAAAAAAACTCCCAAAATCGCCACCCATTGAGTTCAATGGGAGGCAGAGGCGTTTTTATTCCGTGGAGGCTTTTGACCACTCACGGAAAAGAAAAGCAGCATGCTCTTTCTTGGATCGGTTTCCGTCTCTGACCATCTATTGAAATTAATGGGAGGCAGGAAAAAAAAAACCACGTAGCTCGTTTGAAGCATTTTTAAAAATATAGGTAACAAAAACTGCTGCAAAAAAAATAATATACAGCTGAATGTTAAAGGGGAACTTTAATTTCCTATTAAAATTGTTCATTAGAAAGTTCTTTAGAATTCCCTTTGAAAAATGTATGCAAATGGAAAGGTTGATAGACAATAGCAAATTAATTGTGGCATCACCATATCATCTGATCCACTGCCAGATGGCAACCATTTACATCACCATCACAACTGAATGAAATCATACTAACAAGAAACAATCACAAACAAGAAACAATCATTTACTAATTTATTTTTTGCACTTTCACCCTATTTATGCAAAATTATTATTATTATTATTACAATTATTATTGTCACATTTACTCATTTTCATTTGAATATTTCCATGTGTAAATGGGCCTTATATTTTTTTTTTCAGGTGCCGGAGATGGTTTTCAGGGCACAAATTCAATGTCTCATTATCGGAAGTTTTTTAAAGATTTTACTTGAAAAATAACGACAGGGTTTGGTTTTGTCGAGTGATGCATAATCCTGTATGTGGCTTCGGTCTACTAGCAGGTGGGTATTGTGCCAGAGCTTTCATTCTGCTCTGTTTCATTTTCAAAGCTTTGAACATGAGCTGCTTTAGATGGACCCGCTTACATACTTTGCTGTCATTACAAACAGGCAGCACGTTTCAAAACAAGTAAGGGCTGATAAGGTTTGATATGTATTACAGAAGCATATGTTCTCTTGAAGAAGCTGTCTCCCCAGGATAAGAACCTTATGTAAAACAAAAGAGATCTTTGTGTAAGAAGCAACTGCATGACTGACATTCTTGCATGCCTGTCTTTCATAAACTGGCCAATTGCTAGACACCTGTACAGTGTAACTTCAAAACTAGTTGAACTTTCAGGGCAAACAAAGTTCATTCATTCTTTTACTTGTCTGAGTTAGGGGTTTTCCGGGACTTTGATATTGATGGCCTATCCTTAGGACAGACCAGGGACCGGCTCCAGATTTCAGTGGGTTCCTGGGCGATAGTCACAGTGGGCCCCCTTATGGCTCAACGTCTTTTATCCACCCAGTATACTATACAGCAATAACGTCGCGGAGGGACATTTTTGTTATGTTTTTTGTTGTGTTTTTGTGTGTTTGTTTTTCTTGTAAAAATACTATAAACATATTTTTTCTGTCATTTTTGCCAAAGAACGATGAAAAAAACACTACGTGTGAACATACCGTAAGAAGAAGAATGTAAACTATATGCTGCAAATTGTACTGACGAAAATGTGGGTGCTGTAATTGTTGAGATAGCCAAATTTTGTTTTTTGCCTTCCACACATTTATAGCCATAACTTTTTTATCTTTACATCAACATAAGCTGTATGAGGTTTTTTTTTTTTCGAGACGAGCTGTAGTTTTATTAGTCACCATTTTGCCATATACAGTACATGTGTATAGTGTAAGTAAGAATTAAATTTATATTAACTTCTATTACGGGTTAAATGCAGAAAAAACGAATTGCGCCATTTTTATAATGGACTTTCACTGATCACCATAAATATTGTGTTCACTGAATTGAATGGATTGTTTCTGTTTCAAGGATACCAAATATGTCCATGTTATGTAATGCGTTTATTGTTTTTACACCGTTATTATTTAGTAAATTTACCAGGGTGAAAAAATATAACTTTTGATTTTCCCTTTTTTTTTCTACCTATGTTTTGGTATATACAGATATATCTGTTAATACCAATATATTATTCCTGTAAAGAATAATAACATTTAGGCAGCGAAAATCTTTTCATAGTCAACAGTGCAGCCTATATATCACTTTTTGGGCACATTCAGACGTGGCAGAATTGCTGTGGAATTCCGCTGCAGACAGTCCGCAGTGGAATTCTTCAGTGGCCGTTTTTTACATTTGTTTCAATACATTTTTAGGCAAGTTAGTTCAGACGTTGTAGAAAACTCTACTGCAGACCATAGGCTGCGGTGCGAAATTTTCCCTCCGCAGCATGCAGTTGCAGGGAAGAAGCGGAATTTCACTGCGTATTTCAGACTTTGCAATGCAAAAACTGAAATCTGTGGCAAGTCCGCTGTGTTTTCTGCAACGTCTGAATTACCTGTCAAATATGCAAATGTGGGTGCGGATTCGTTGCGTAATTGCCCCAAATCTGCCCCAACATTTGCAGCGGAAAAATTCCGCCACGTCTTAGAGTATGTACAGACGTGGCAGAATTGCTGTGGAATTCTGCTGCAGACAGTCCACATTGGAAATCCGCATCAGCAGTTTTTTCCATTCATTTCTATAGATTTTTAGGTAGCTTAGTTCAGATGCTGCGGAAAAAAACAATTCGGAATTTAGTCTGTTGCGGAGAAGCAGCTGATTTTCACTGCAGATTTCAGCCTTTGAAATGCAAAAATTGAAATCTGCGGCAAGTCCGCAGTGATATCCGCAACATCTGAATTACATGTCAAATATGCAAATGTTGCTGCAGATTCACTACGTGGTGGCCGCGAAATTGCAGCAACATTTGCAGCGGAGAACTTCTGCCACGTCTGAACATGCCCTTAGTGTTTCTGCCTCCCATACAGCAGGCCCTGAGATCCAAACCTGGCAGACTGAAATAAAAGGCAAAAAAAACATTAAATATATAGAGGCTTTCCTAGAGCATCCTCAAAGAGTGCAGGAGGGACAGCAAATAGTATAAATCCTTTCATAAACAACTTTGTTCATATACTGTACTGTAAAGCTCTGTTCACATCTGCATCATTATTTTAATTTTTCTGCTCCATCATAGGAACATAATAACGGCTGTGCCGGATTCATCAAGTGAAGGGCACCAACGTCACCCGACGAACCCAATTTACTTTGATGGGTTTAGTCCAGATTCAGTCATGGTTCCCGTCATTTTACTTCCCCAGCTTCTACTAGCGCTCTGCCCAGGGACTTCGGCGCTGCTCCTGATGTCCATATTTGGACAGTGATGTCAGGAGCTTCCCCAGGGCCAAAGTCCAAGGGCAGAGCGATTGCGATGCTCTGCCTGGGGATTCCAGCATTGGGAAGCTCCTGACGTTACTGTCCATATAGGGATGTCAGTAGCAGTATACGTTTTTTTTTGCGGGATATCTCAGGATGAAATGGTATATATAGTCTACTACGCTATTCCATCCTTCAAAAAAAGGTAAACCCCATTCACATGAGTTATATTGTAGCTTGTAGTGAATTTTCAGTGCGCAATCCGCACCGAAAATAGGAGAGTTTTAGCCATGTGCCAATTTAAAAGCAAATTGTTCTTCTATTATTCTTCCAACCTACATGTATTTGGTCTTTTTTTTTTCAGTCTTGTTTTCCTGTCATCTATCTATCTATCTATCTATCTATCTATCTATCTATCTATCTATCTATCTATCTATCTATCTATCTATCTATCTATCTATCTATCTATCTATCTATCTATCTATCTATCTATCTATCTATCTATCTATCATCTATCTATCCAGTGGCGTATCTATAGGGGTCGCAGTTGCGACCGGGCCACTAAGCAGATACAGTTGAATTCAATGCTGAAGCAAGGAGCTGACGGCTCCTTCCTCCAGTATCCACTGTGCCGTGAGCCATTAGCGGCTCGACAAAGACAGGCACGAGTCACTCATTGCACAGGCCAAAGGAGGAGAAGCATCTCCTCCACCTATTGTGGGAACGGGGATAGGTAAGTAATTTTATTATTTTTCTATTATGCACATATGAGGGCATTATACTGTATGGGGAGCTGATATGGGGGCATTATACTATGGGGGCATCCATGAGGGCATTATACTGTGTGGGGGCAGCTATTGGGGGCATTATATTGGAGGGGGCAGCTATGGGGAGCATTATACTGTGTGGGGGCAGCTATTGGGGGCATAATGCTGTGTGGGGGTAGCTTTTGGGGGCAGTATACTGTGTAGGGACAGTTATATGAGGCATTATACTGTGTGGTGGCAGATAAGGGGGCATTATATTGTGTGGGTAATATACTATGTGGGGGGCAGCTCTGGGGGCATTATACTTTATGGGGGGCATTATACTGTATGGGGGCATTTATGGGGACCATTATACTGTATGGGGGCATTATACTCTGGGGGCTGCTATGATGGCATTATTCTGTATGGGGCAGCTATATTGGGGCATTATTATGTATAGGGGCTGCTATAGGGGCATTATACTGTATGGGGAAGCTATGGGGTTACTATACTGTATGTGGACTGCTATAGGGGCATTATAATGTGTGGGGGCAGCTATGGGGGCATTATACTGTGTGGGGGTAGCTATGGGGGCATTATACTGTGGGGGCATTATACTGTGGGGGCTGTTGGGCAAGCCGGCTGGGCATAGGTGCGGGCAGAGGTCTGATGGTGTTGGGGAGGGGTAGTGGGCCCAAGCTGAATCTATCTATCTATCTATCTATCTATCTATCTATCTATCTATCTATCTATCTATCTATCTATCTATCTATCTATCTATCTATCTCATATATATTGATATATAGTATAGTTCGAGGCTGGGGCTACACGACGACTTTGGCCACGACACAGGTCGCACGGCCAAAGATCACTATGTTCCGTAGCCTACATAGCAAGTAATAACAGTGAATGTGGTCGCATCCATTTTACTTATGATGTAGGCTACTAGACAAAGCGATTTTTGGCCATAGGACCTGTGTTGTGGCCAAAGTCGTTGTGTAGCCCCAGCCTAGAACTATACTATATATCAATATATTGAGATAGATATATAGATAGATATGAGAAAGATAGATAGACAGATAACAGGAAAACAAGACCGAAACAAAAAAAAGGGGGGGCATGGGGTGCCGCCTGTTCGGTGGGCCCCTTTTTTTCAGCAATGTGGCCGGGCTCCTGACGGCAGTACCACTAGTACTGCCCTGATGGCGGCCCTGGTTGTTCATCAGTATTTTGCACCAGACCTAACTTCCCTACACACCATTGTGGCTTGTATACTGCTGTGAATTGGTAACATTAAGTATGTCCTTTTTAACAATATGAAGAGATTTTCCCACTTTCTGTGACTTAACACTAACCTATAAGTGGACCAGATATATTATTAACCCCTTAACCCCTTAACGACCGCCCACCGTCTTTTGACGTCAGGCGGTGCAGGTACTCAGTCTACAGCGACGCCTTTTGGCGTCGCTGTAGTAGAGTGGGTTTAACGGCACCCTGATCAAGTCTGCACTAAAAACCGGCTGTAAGTAACAGGTCCGGTTCTTAGTGCAGCCATCAGGACCTGCCGATTTCGTCGTAAGAGCACGTGACCGCTGTGACAGCCAATCACAGCGGTCACATGCTGTTACTGCGTACAGAACCGCCGGGAGTGTCTAAATGACAGCTCCTGCTCTAAGAACGAGCTGTTGCTAGCAGCTCTGTTCTTAGAGCAGTGATCAGGAGCCAATAGTATTGGTTCCTGATCTTTTGTGATCACTATGAGATCCAATCATAGTGATCACTACTGTAAAATAAAAGTAAAAACATGTATCTGTTTCTCCTCACTGTTCTAGCTGTGGAGAGAAACAGATACAAGTGTGTCAGTGTCCCCACACAAAATCACTTGTCCCTTACACAGTTTATTAAAAAAAAAAAAAATATTTTTCAGTATTTTATAGTATATAGTATATACATATATATATAAATATAAATATATTTACTGTATATACTAAGAATCGTACTATAAACTACTTTCTTTTTAGGGTACGCTGTTAGACGGCGTGTACGCTGTTAGGCCTCATGCACACGACCATAGCCGTGTGCACGGCCGTAATTTTCGGGTCGGCCGGCTGCGGACTGTCAGCCGCAGGCCGCCCGCAAATCGCGGGACATGCACATGGCCGCCACCATTGTTTTCAATGAGCCCGGACCGCAGAACAGGGTCGTAATAAGACATGCCCGTTCTTTCTGCGGTCCGGGCTCCCGTGCCGTGCAAGGACCGCAAAACTACGGTCGTGTGCATAGTGCCATAGAAAAGAATGGGGCCGCAATTCTCCCGTGGATTTTCGGGGGAATTGCGGCCGCAAAAACACGTTCGTGTGCATGGGGCCTTAGACGGCGTAGGGTGCTGTTCTGGGCTTGTGTTTACGGTTTGTGTTAGGCGTAGGGTTTAGGTTTAGGTTTGAAAAAAAAAAAAACTTTAAAAAAAACAATAAAAAAAAAAAAAAAAGTTTCATTCTTTTAGTGTTCTTAGTTGATTAGGCTTCATGCACACGACCATGCTCGTAATTACGACTCGTAATTACGAGCATGGCCGGGCACGGACGGCCGCGGGCAGCCGGCCGCTTTTGCGAGCCGTGCTGTCATTATAAAGTATAGCAGCACGGCCCGTAAAATAGAAAAATAGAACATGTTCTATTTTTTTAACGGCACGGGCACCTTCCTGTGAGAAAACGGGAAGGTACCCGTGGGTAACAGAAGTCTATGAGCCCGTTATTGCGGGTCGTAATTACGACCCGCAATAACGGGTGTTTTTACGGTCGTGTGCATGAGGCCTTAGTTGATAAAAAAAAAATTTAAACCGCTAGTTCCATTTATTATTTGCGGTTTAGACTGTATTATCATTATGGCTGCCAGAAGATACAGCGTTGAGGAAGCCTATCAGATGCTATGCTCAGATACGGATTCTGCATCTGAAGTTGAGCTTTTAGGGTATGTGCACACGTAGTGACCAAAAACTTCTGAAAATACGGAGCTGTTTTCAAGGGAAAACAGACCCTGATTTTCAGAAGTTTTTTGAGCAACTCACGGTTTTCGCTGCGTTTTCGCTGCGTTTTTTACGTCCGTTTTTGGAGCTGTTTTCATTGGAGTCTATGAGAAAACGGCTCCAAAAACGTCCAAAGAAGTGTCCTGCACTTCTTTTGACGAGGCTGTATTTTTACGCGTCGTCGTTTGACAGCTGTCAAACGACGACGCGTAAATGACAGGTTGTCTGCACAGTACGTCGGCAAACCCATTCAAATGAATGGGCAGATGTTTGCCGACGTATTGTAGCCCTATTTTCAGACGTAAAACGAGGCATAATACGCCTCGTTTACGTCTGAAAATAGGTAGTGTGAACCCAGCCTTACTTGAAAGCGACAGCGAAAGTGTCGCTTGAAGGGATTCTACGGATATGAGACCCAGCACCAGTGATATGGGAGACGGCGCAGTTGCCACAACGTCCGTTCAAAGTGCAGCCCCTGAAATTGCACAACCCCACCAAACCGATTTAGTGTGGGAACCCACGAGTTTATTTTCTCCCACCATAAATTACTTTATTGCTACTCCTGGCATAAGTCCCAATGTCAGTAATTTTTCACCACTAAATTATTTTAATATTTTTATTACGGACCAAGTTTTGGTACATTTTGTGCAGGAAACAAATTTGTATGCCAAGCAGTACATTGCCAATAAGCCTTCGTCACCTAATGCCAGGTTGTGGAATCCCACAAATTTGAAAGGGCGTCTCTCATTCCGTCAATTCATACCCTCAAAAAGTGCGAAATACGGGGTAAAGATCTACAAGTTATGTGAAAGCACTACTGGCTACACATGTGCATTTAAGATCTACGAGGGTAAAGACAGTGAATTTAATCCACCAGGGTGCCCTCCAAATATTGGTACCACTGGTAAGATTGTGTGGGATTTAATTGGCCCTTTCCTACACAAGGGGTATCATGTATACACGGACAGTTTTTATATTAGCTCCTATGTGTAGAAATTTTTCCTTCCCTTTTCCCGTCCCTTGGTTTAACTTGATGGACATGTGTCTTTTTTCAGCCGTACTAACTATGTAACTATGTAACTATGTAACCAGTGTGCCATCGTTTAGCGCCCTTCATTGTGCCAACACCGGAGCCTGTGGCACAATACGCAGGAATCGCAAAGGTTTCCCACGTCAACTTGTGGATAAAAAACTACGAAAGGGGGAGTCATGCACTTTTCAAATTGAGAAGATGCTGGCTTTAAAATTTAGTGACCGCAAGGACGTCTACATGATCAGCACTGTCCATTCAAGTGCCACAGCAACTATTAGAGAACGTGGGGCCTCTGCAGATAGACAAAAGCCTGTGTGTGTCATCGGCTATAACAAATTCAGGTTGCGATGCAGAACGCATTTGTCCTGTACAAAAAATCAGCGGGCAGGGCGACATTCTTTGAATTTCAGGAGAAAGTGATTGAAGATCTCCTATTTCAATCTGCAGACCAGAGAGTAGTCCATGAGTTAGAGGATGTACACCGACTTGTTGAAAAACATTTTTTACACCCCATCCCTTCAACATCTAACCAAAAATACCCCAAAAAACGGTGTCGGGTCTGCAGCAAACGAGGACAGTGAAGTGAGTCACGATATTATTGTTCCGCTTGTCCTTCCAACCCTGGTCTATGCATAAGTCCCTGTTTTGTCCTTATCAATACACTATGGGCTTTATTACAGTTTTGTTCGGGTTTTTGGTGGACCTCTTACACCCGACAATACTTGGGGAGTAGTGGTCCTTTACTGTATCTATACATACGGTGTGGGACACTGCCCTTTTATATATTCTACAGGTGATTGGTTGTTTTGTTTTTGCCGGGCAGGGGCTTGTTATGGTGTACCGCGTCACTTGGCACATTCGTCCCTTATATAGGGATTGATGGAGCTAAAGAGACGTTGTATGACCAGTCACTTTGAATAATAAAGTCATTACAGCCCTACAAATTTTCTTTCATCCTGTGAACATGCTCTAGTTTTCCACATAGCTGGATACATTCTTCCTCCTTTTTTTGGGATATATTGCCTTTTTCCGCCAACAGTTTAATACATTTTCCCACTCTAACTTACTATATATCAGAGCGGGTTGATATACATAATGTCTATGGACTGACATGATTTCAGGACAGCTGCTTTCTTAGCACGACATAGTCATAGGGTGTAGAAACTGTTAGGGACATCTATTTCTCAATCTAGAAAAGTAGAATCCTCCCATTTTCAAAGCAAAATGTGTGTCCTGAAAGCCTCCGGGTGCTCCCTTCCTTTTGGGTCCTGCCGTGTGTCCAGGAAACACATTAGGGCCACAATGGGGATATTTTTGAACACAGGAGAAACAGGGTGATACATTTTCTGGTGCATTTCCTTATTCTCATGTCCTCTGTACAAGAAATCTGACCTTAAAATGACACATTTGTGAAAAAAAGTGAAATAAAATTTTCTTTCCACCTGCTTTGCATTAATTCCTGCGAAAACTGTGGGGTCAAAATACTTAGTACACACCTAGATGAATACCTTAAGCGGTCTAGTTTTCAAAATGGGGTCATTTATGGGGAGTTTCTATCTTTTTGGCAGCTCAGTGCCTCTATAAATGTGTAATGGGACCTGAAACATTTTCAAGCAAAATGTGTGTCCTGAAAGTCTTCGGGTGCTACCTCCCTTTCGGGCCCTGCCGTGTGTCCAGGCAACGCATTAGGGTCACAATGGGGGCATTTTTGAAAACAGGAGAAACACGGTGATAGATTTTGGGGGGTGTTTCTTCATTCTCATGGTCGCTTTACAAAGAAATCGGTCTTCAAAGTGATACTTTTATATAAAAAGTTTTTTTTTTTTTTATTTCACCTGCTATGCATTCAATTTAGCAAAAAACTGTGGGGTCAAAATACTCACTACAGCCCTAGATAAATACCTTAAGGGGTCTAGTTTTCTAAATGGGGTCGTTTATGGGGAGTTTCTATCGTTCTGGTAGTTCAAAACCTCTCCAAATGTACAGTGGGGCCTAAAACATTTTCAAGCAAAATATGAGACCTGAATGCCTCCGGTTGCTCCCTTCCTTTCGGGCCCTGCCGTGTGTCCAGGCAACGCATTAGGGTCACAATGTGGGCATTTTTGAAAACAGGAGAAACAGGGTGATAGATTTTGGGGTGCATTTCTTCATTCTCATGGTCGCTTTACAAAGAAATCGGTCTTCAAAGTGATAATTTTATGAAAAAAGTGAAATTCTATGTTTTTACGCCTGCTTTGCATGAATTCTTACAAAAAAACTGTGGGGTCAAAATACTTACAACACCCCTTAATAAATACCTTAAGGGGTGTAGTTTTCAAAATGGTGTCACTTGTGGGGGTTTCCACCATTCTGACACCTATGAGCCTCTGAAAACCTGGCTTGGTGCAGGAAAACAAAATGTACTTCAAAATGTATAAAATCATTACTAAACTTGTAAGTCTTCTAAATTGCTCAAAAAAAATTGTTTTTTTTTCAAAAGTGCTGCCAAAATAGAGTAAAGCGATAAAAATATATATTTAATAAAAAAAAAATTGTACAGTATGTATGTACATATGTGACATATTGCAGTTAAAAATAGGGAAAAATGATAATTTTTACAAAATTTCTTCAATTTTTCTATTTTTTCATTCATTTCCGCAAATCGTATCAGTCTACTTTTACCACTAAAATAAAGTACAACATGTGGCGAAAAGACAATGTCAGAATTACTTGGATATTCAAAACTTTCGCACAGTTATTCTCTGATAAAGTCAGACATACCAGATTTAACAAATCTGGCTTGGTCATTAAGGTCATTTCAGGCCCGGTCATTAAGGGGTTAATGACATATCACGTACTAGTATGTGACAGCTACTAAGGGGAAGTATGGAGCGGGCTCACAAGCTGACCGCGCTCCATAATCAGTGGTTGACGGCTGTGTTATTAATTACGACTGCGTCATTAAATTGTTAGGATCAGGGGGTGCCCCGTCAAACAGGCCATCGCGCACCCGCGACGCGATTGGCAGGTGACAATGGTTGTCATGGCAGCCTGGAGGCTAGAGGCAGGGCTTCAAAGGAAAAAGTCAGAATCACAATCTACTGCAATACATTAGTATTGCAGTATATCATGCAAGCAATCCAACGATCGCTGTTCAAGTCCCCTAGGGGGACTAATAAAAAAAGTAAAAAACAGTTAAAGGCATTAAAAGTTAACAAAATCCCCCTTTTCCTCGTTTTCCCCTAAAGCAATGTTAAAAAAAAAGTTAACATACCTGGTATCGCCGCGTCCGTTAAAGTCCGAACTATCACAATATAGGGTTGTTTAACCCGCTCGGTGAACGCCGTAAAAAAAATATATATTGTAAAACATGCAAATTGCTGTTTTTTGGTCACCTTAGCTTTCCAGAAAAATAGAATAATAAGTGATCAAAAAGTTGTATGTACTTTAAAATGGTAGAGGGGAAAACTACAGCTCACCCGCAAAATTGAAGCCCTCACGCCACTTAATTTATGGAAAATAAAAAAAAGTTATGGCTCTCAGAATATGGCGACACAAAACTTTTTTTTTTTTAGCAAATAGTTTTATTTTTTAAAAGTGGTAAAACCTAAAATAAAACATATAAATTTGATATCAACGTAATTGTATCCACATTTAGAATAAAGTGAATATGTTGTTTTTACCACCTGACGGACGCTGTAAAAACAAAATCAGTAAACGCTGTTTTTTGCCCATTTCATCCCACAAATAATCTTTTTTCAGCTTCCCAGTACATTATGCAGTACAAGAAATGGTGCCATGAAAAACTACAACTTGATCCACAAAAAACATGCCCTCACACAATTACTCTCTCAAGCAAAAACTCCCTCCTCATCCGAGTGGAACAGGTTTTTGGGTGGTCGCCCTTTGAGTTGCATCCACCACACTTAGCTGACCAAACATTGTGATATCTTTCTTTCTAAATTCTCCACAAACAGAGACCTTACCTGGTTTGAGAATTACACCGCGTTCCAAATTATTATGCAAATATTATTTTTCGCCGATTTTCCTAAATAGTCGATGCAAATGACAGTCAGTATAATCTTCAAGCCATCAACCGTTGGAGTAAAATGCAAATTTTATCGAACAAATATCATAATGATAACTGATTTTTTTTTAGAAGCAAAAAACTCAAAATGCACTGTTTCAAATTATTATGTACAACAGAAATCAAAACACTTTAAAATCCAAAAAAACTTAACAGGCCAAGTTACATGTTAACATATGACCCCTTCTTTGATATCACCTTCACAATTCTTGCATCCATTGAATTTGTGAGTATTTGGACAGTTTCTGCTTGAATATCTTTGCAGGATGTCAGAATAGCCTCCCAGAGCTTCTGTTTTGATGTTAACTGCCTCCCACCCTCATAGATATTTTGCTTGAGAATGCTCCAAAGGTTCTCAATAGGGTTGAGATCAGGGGAACATGGTGGCCACACCATGAGTTTCTCTCCTTTTATGCCCATAGCAGCCAATGACACAGAGGTATTCTTTGCAGCATGAGATGGTGCATTGTCATGCATGAAGATAATTTTGCTACGGAAGGCACGGTTCTTCTTTTTGTACCACGGAAGAAAGTGGTTAGTCATAAACTCTACGTACTTTGCAGAGGTCATTTTCACACCGTCAGGGACCCTAAAGGGGCCTACCAGCTCTCTCCCCATGATTCCAGCCCAAAACATGACTCCGCAACCTCCTTGCTGACGTTGCAGCCTTGTTGGGACATGGTGGCCATTCACCAACCATCCACTACTCCATCCATCTGGACCATCCAGGGTTGCACGGCACTCATCAATAAACAACACGGTTTGAAAATTAGTCTTCATGTATTTCTGAGCCAACTGCAACCGTTTCTGCTTGTGAGCATTGTTTAGGGGTGGCCGAATAATAGCTTTATGCACACTTGCAAACCTCTGGAGGATCCTACACTTTGAGGTTCATGGGACTCCAGAGGCACCAGCGGCTTCAAATGCCTGTTTGCTGCTTTGCAATGGCATTTTAGAAGCTGCTCTCCTAATCTTATTAATTTGTCTTGCAGAAACCTTCCTCATTATGCCTTTATCTGAACGAACCCGTCTGTGCTCTGAATCAGCCCCAAATCTTTTCACAGTACGATGATCATGCTTACGTTTTATTGAAATATCCAATGTTTTCATACCTTGTCCATGGTATTGCACTATTTCACGCTTTTCGGCAGCGGAGAGATCCTTTTTCTTTCCCATATTGCTTGAAACCTGTGGCCTGCTTAATAATGTGGAACGTCCTTCTTACGTAGTTTTCCTTTGATTGGGCACACCTGGCAAACTAATTATCACAGGTGTCTGAGATTGATTACAATGATCCAAAGAGCCCTAAGACACAATACCATCCATGAGTTTAATTGAAAAACGAATAATTAAATGTTTATGACACTTAAATACAATGTGTATAATAATATGGAACACGGTGTAAGCACTTATCCCGGTGGTACAGAACACCCGAACTCCTGTATCAATTTAACCTGACAGATAACAAACTGTGCTGGAGGTGTAACTCAGATACCGGATCTTTGTCTCATATATGATGGCATTGCCCCCCCATAAAAATGTATTGGGATAATATTGAAAAAGCTCTAAATGATATATGAGTACTATTCTCCTCTCTAACACCTGATCTGGTGATTTTATCTAGGCCTTCTACATCCTACTCCCCGTCTAAAAATAATTTATTGTCTCACTTGCTTGCAGCAGCTAAAATGTTAATTCCTCTTCATTGGCTTCAAAGAGAACCACCAACTTTTCAAGAATGGCTAAATAAATCCCAACAAATTTGCAGATTAGAAGAGCTTTCCCATTGGGAATCTCATCCTCACGTCACCTTTTTAAAAATTTGGAAACCTGTGGTGGAATGCTCTAACCGCGATTGACTAACAAAGTTCTCCTCTCTTCAAAGAATTGACACAAAAAAAAACAAAGCCCTCATAAGGCTATGTCGACGAAGAAATAAAAAACTTATGGCTTTTGGAAGGCGGGTAGGGAAATCATACAATTCCCTAATTTTATCCTCAAAGTGCAGTCAATGTTGTCAATATTTTGCAGTCAATGTTGTGCACATAATCTATGTAAGGATTTTCCCTTTTAGATACATATAATACTATAACTTGCCTAGATTATGTGCTGCTTATCTATGTAATTTGAGTGGAAATCCATACTTCCCAGCTCTCATAAACATAGACGTCACGTTTGTGCCATACAGTTAGATACAGTATCGCATTTTTTGAAAGTTTCTTGACATAAAAAGAAGCAAATGTGTTTATATATTCATGTGCACACACAACAGTTGATTATAGATATAATTTTGTACAATTTTGTAATAAATATTGCTTTTATTCTTTCACTAGCTATGTGAAAATTCCATATCTCTTTTTTTTAAGCATAGCATCACACACAGCCCCCTGCAGATAGCGCCACACGCAGACCCTCCCTGTAGATACTGCCACACAGCTCCCCTGTAGAGAGTGCCACACAGACCCCTGTAGAGAGTGCCACACAGACCCCCTGTCGATAGTGCCACACAGACCCCCTGTCGATAGTGCCACACAGACCCCCTGTCGATAGTGCCACACAGACCCCTGTAGATAGTGCCACACAGATCCCTGTACATAGTGCCACACAGCCCACTGTAGATACTGCCACACAGCCCCCTGTAGATACTGCCACATAGCCCCCATGTATATAATGCTACACAGCAATTCCCCCCTGTACATAGTGCTACACAGCCCCCTCTCCCCTTGTATATAGCGCTAAACAGCCCCCCTCTTCCCCTTGTGTATATAGTGCTACACAGCCCCCCTCCCCTTGTTTATAGTGCTACACAGCCCCCCTCTTTCCCTTGTGTATATAGTGCTACACAGCCCCCTCCCCTTGTATATAGTGCTACACAGCAATTCCTCCCTGTATATAGTGCTACACAACCCCCTCCTCCCCTTGTATATAGCGCTGCACAGCAATTCCCCCTGTATATAGCATTACACAGCCCCCTCTTCCCTTGTATATAGTGCTACACAGCCCACCTCCTCCCCTAGTATATAGCACTACACAGCCCCCCTCCTCCTCTTGTATATAGTGCTACACATCCCCCCTCTCCCCTTGTATATAGCACTACACAGCCCCCCTCCTCCCCTTGCATAGTGCAACACAGCACCCCTCCCCCTGTATATAGTGCTAAACAGTGCTATAGAGCTAAACAGCCCCTCTCCTCCCCTTGCATATAGCACTACACAGCCCCCCTCCCCCTGTATATACTGCCAAACAGTTCCTTAAAATAAAAAATAAGATTGTACTTACCTTGCCCTGTTCTAGCGACAGACGGAGCGCTACACTGCCTCTGCCTCTCTGGCAGCACGCATGCGCAGACCGGCGTGATTATGCAACGTCATCACGCCAGCCTGCACGACTCCTAGCGCCTTATAGGCTGCATGTAGGTGGGTGGCTGTTGTAGTGGACAATAGATACAACACCGCTGCTGGTTTAGCTTTTTACTAAAGACAATCAGAACAGGATATCTTCTTGGTTATAACATATAACTTCCGGTAACAAATGTCTTCATAGATAGCGCAGGAACACGGGCATGTGGTAACCACTAACGGCAGGTTGGGATGT